>NW_010299755.1:385-48038 GCF_000700745.2 Antrostomus carolinensis | reverse complement strand
TCTTTAAGGTCCCTTCCAATCCTAACCATTAAGTTGGTTACATTTCACCTTCTCTGTGAAGTACTTGTTAGTCTTCCTGCTTTGCTTCTTCCTTTAAATAGTGTTGGACAACCATTGCTAATTTTTGAAAAGTAAGAGCATACCCATAGAAATGACCTCGAATGAACTCTTGGATCCTGGCCTTGTACGTGGAATGCAAATTCTGAAATTCATGCATTGCTGAAAATTTCTTAATGTTCAAGCCATTTGGGGTGACAACATCTGGAAAAGCAGAGACAAGGCAGAGTTATACATCTTCAGAGTCAGAGAAATCTTTAAGGAGAGAATCAACATGTCTCAGTTGTCAGAATGTCAACAGGTTACGTACTTTTATTACTCCTGGAAGAGCACTCTCTAACACAATGGTCTCCACCACCTTACTCTGCAAAGCTATTGCATGTGGCACTCCACTGTCTACAGCATTGCAGTGGCTTTGTACTGTTTTGACCCATACTCAACATTAGCATAGACCCTGCTGAAAACTCAGGTCTCCTCATGTCCTTTTGTCCTGTCAGGACTTAAGTAATGTCTCCATTTAGCCATATGTTTTTTATGTAATATGCCCTTTACCTCTTTATTCTTGATATTACTGTTGCCTGCTTTATCACTATAGATTGAAAGCTCTTGAGCTGTGCTGTAGTTTGCATTTGTTTACTGCATGGCACAAGAGAGGTCTGTTCTGTCAAGACTTCAGAGGTTTTACCACAAAAGGGAGAATATAATAAACCTTTTTAAAAAGACCACCTTTCATATTCTGTTGGATTTCTCCTAAAAATAGCCACAGAATAGCATGCTTTCTACTTTTATGGCTCCTCTCCTCAAAGATTCCAAAGCATCTTACAATTAAAATTCATTCATTTCCAGTATCCAGAGTTATAGGATATACATATTGTTATAAGGAGAGACACATCTTGTTCGAACCAACACTCTTGACCTTTCTGGTAGAGCACAGCAGTTATTTAAAGGCTTGCCTGATTCTAGTTGAAGTAAACTGAAGGAATGCCATTTTCTTTTTCTTTGAGTTGGCTTATGAAAGCCATGTATGGAAATGAAAGGGGAGGCCAGCTCCTCAGCAGAAGTATTTCATAGTAACACAACTGAATTCAGTAGGCATACTAATTTATGATAACCAGGGATTCTTCAAATACAAAGAATCTTCCAAGAAGGAAGAAGCACTAATTATTAGAGGATGCACCAGTGCCGATTTCATACTTGTTCTACTGGCAAGTGTCATCAGGTGTCTAGTAACCACAACCATTAACTGTAGTAACTTTAAAACTTCTATGCATCATCCAAAGGACCTTCAGATAGATATCACTCCCTACCACACAAGGTTCATGCAAACAAAACAGCATCTCCTTTGATCTCAGTGCCCATGCATCAGGATTACTGGTGGGAGTACAGTCTCTTGCTTGCGACCCAGACAGGACGTGGTAAGTGCTTGTATTGTGGTCTTTGGGCCAAGGATGCCTGACATTCAGCATTTCCTCTCTCTTCCCCTAGAGGCAGAGGTTTGTGTGTCTAGCATTATGCGTGTGACCTATGTTTAAAACTGTCTCTTAGAGACTTAGGGAGATGTCTTTAAAACATCTATGGATACTTTGATTGATTATGTATCAAGATGATGTTAAACTAAGTACAATCAGTTCTCCATATGCTGTCCAGTACACTTGCTTGGTATTTTTCATGCAATTACCACAACCATCTTTAATTACTCCCTTGAAATTTGCAGTCTGCTTTAGGAGTATGTATATTTCCCTGCCAGGTAAGTGATCTCTGATTACTCTTTATCTGAGCATTGCTATACTTCAAATAACCAACTAAGATGTGAACACACCTGCTAAAATTGTTTTGCAGTTTTTCCCCCATCATGCCTACCTGCAGATGGAGTATTGTGGCTTGTCCTTATAAAGCACTGTGCTGATTTAAAGAGAACTTTAATGACAGATTAAACTGGGATCATAACTTTATTCAAATTCCATGCATGGAACACAACAAGGTTTGTTGGTAAGTTCCATATTTTATCAGACTAATACAAAGGGTAAAATCAGACAAACTGTTGGGCACATACCTTGACTATTTTTTCAAACTGTACTGGTTGGTCTATTAGAAAATATTGTATCTATCTATTAAATTTATCATGGTTAGATCCTAAGATCATGATGGCCACAACCACACTGCTACTCCCAGCTGCGAGAGATACAGGGAAATTAACTGTATTGATTTATGGTTTGGTTTTTGCCTTCTCATCTCTTTCAGTATTAAGTAAAGAAAAACACCACCAGCACTGGAAAGCAAAACTTATTCAACATTCTGTTTTGCATAGGAAACTTTTGCTACATTTCTATAAGAATATATCACTCATCTCTAGCAAAGCAACAAACCTCAGATGCTAAAAAGCTGGCGAAATGTATTACAAAGGTTCCAGCTTCTGCTTTCATCAGCTGACCAGAATATATTACTATCATTGGAAACCCTGCTAAAGCCAAAACTCCTGAAGCAGAGATGTCCTTGCAAAGAAAGCCCGACATTCATGGAGTTAAACCAGGGCTCTCCTGAAATGGTACTGAAAACAGTTATTAAATGGTGTTGAATTTTCTATTTCTTTTGGATTACATATGCTACTAGAATGTGTTTCAAGTGATATTATTTGCACTTTTCTTTTGAAAATGGGTTATTCTCCGTAGTGTAGCCAGACACACCCATGCACGTGTCCTTGTTCTTCATGTTTGTATACCTGTGTCTATTATTTTCATTCAGTCTGAGGAAACATAGGTACCCGTAGGAAATATAAAAAGGTCTTACCAGGATTTCTTTTAAGCATATGTTCTGCTTCTATAGCTGTTATCTGTGAGACTGTGGTGAACACGTGGGCACAATGTACAGATGCCCGTTCCATACAGTACCGGTGGTAAATCTGTCTCTCTCCTGCTTCCTTGTCAATGTCAAACTGTTAAACAATAAAACAAACAAAAAAGACACCTGTGTGATACACTCAGACTTATTACCACAAAGGTCTCTTGTGTTAAGCTTGATTTCCTCAGGGAATGAGTCATATGGTTATGCTGTTGTTGTCTTTCTGGTTTTTGAACTATATTATCCACTTCAAAGAGCTTGAATGAGCAAGAGACGTCTCAATTCCTGCATGTTCATGAAAAAAAATGGCATCTCTGCAATGGAGGGAGACCTAGATTAATGATCCTCTGAAAGGTAAGGATCTGTGTTACTCGGCAATAAGTCATGCCGCATCTTGCCTGGGCTTGTTGGAAAACTTGGCAGAGCAGGGTAGAGAGTTGCTGGTAATTGAAGGTATAAAGGAGAAAAAAAGGAATGGGGATGAGAAAAGAACCTGGGGACTGGGTAGATTCACTGGTGTGAATCATGGGTAGGCAAGAGAGAAATGGAGTCGTGGTAGGGAGGTAGGATGTAAAAACTCAGTCACAAATCCCAAGGGAACAAAGAAAATAGAAAATTAGGTATTTTCTGATACTCTGAGATGCTATTCCTTAAAGTCCACCATGATTATTTGCTGAGCACTCTAATTTTGCAGTGGCGCTACACAGCTGGTGGGAAAATGGCTTCTGCTATGTTAATTGAAAATGCCACATTAATGTGACCAAAACAGGAGTCTTGAAAAATTTCATCTGAAAAGTTATGGAGACACTAGATGCTTTCTTTTGGTACTGATGATCCTGTATGTCAAGAGCTTCTAAGCCTGTCAATTAGGCTTTTAGACAAGCTAGGAAATACGCTTTACCACAGCATATGCTATACATTATGATATAACCTTTTAGTTGTATCATCATATGTCATATTCTCCACATTCACCATGAGAATTGTGGTGTGTGAAATACAACCATGTCACAAAAGAAGATCTTTTCTCTAGAACACACATCTCATTTGTCACAGAAGTTGAATGTTAGAAAAAGCACAGGGCACGAGGGTAGAGGAAGAGAAAAACAAAGGTGAATTAATTTGACTCCTTAGGGTACCACAGATCTCGAGCATGATGCTTTGCTTACCCTAAACCAAATCTTTCACATGTAGTTCTGAACTGTGTGTTCCTCTTTTTTTCTAGAAGACTACCTTGATATCTTTGAGTCTCCTCTGTTGAAGTGTTGAGCATTCACATCTACATCTGAAATCCACTGGATCTATGCTCTGAGGTTATAAAATACTTGGTACTGCTAACGCTGATAAAAGTTTCCCGAAGAAAATGTGGGTGCTTTAGCTATCCTCCCACCCTCCCCTCCAAGGTGTGGTAAACTAATTAATGAATGTCTCTGGAGCATTCAGATACCGCTGGTGAATGCTGCAAAACAGCTCTTAATAAAATTACAGATATGTTCTTCAGAGCAGAAATCTTAATTACATGTTGCAAGTAAGGTAGGAAGCTGCATATAGAACAATAACAAAAATCAGAAATCATGACGATTGTTCAACCATTCAGTATATCAAAGATAAAAAATGGGACAGTTCTTCAGCATGCTGGGCAAACACATAAATGGGGTGGGGTACTACTGCACAGTCAAAACTATGCAAGGATTTTCAAATATGTCTGACTTTGTATCAAAAATAATTAAAAAATTTCTAGCAAAGAAAGGACTGGCCAAACTTTACAATGTTTTTGTTCTCTTTTCCCTTTCTCATCAAGAATGAGTTCTTTACAAAGTATAATTAAAAAATAAATCTGTGACATATTCACTAACTGTAGATAAACACTCCCTCCAACGCCACTGGGAGGAAGAAACAATTGTTCAAAGTGCTTTGGCTTATTATTTGTTAGCTTTTATTTATTTAATTGCATGAAAGCATTTAACACATTTAACACATATTGACATTTATTTCTTCATTGCTAGTCATTTGTTCATCTGGAAATAGGAAATATTTTATTTTACACATGCTTGCATAACTTCTGGCGTGCTTTTTCAAAGGTAGACAATTCCATGTCTATTAGCAAGTATAAACTGAGGTCACAGAGTTCTCACATTTAATCTGCTCTCACTCTCCAGCAGTTTTGTCCACCAACTGGTAAAGCAAAATCTTGACCTTTGACTCCACTTATAGTGTGGAGTCAGAAACCTCATTGTGCACCTCTGAGCAGGCTAGGTGAGTGACCAGAAAATAAGCCTTAGACGAGCTGAAGGGCAGGTTAAATGGAACTTAATTGATGAGATAGTGCAAGGGAAAAGTTTAGTCCACACAGTGCTGTGCAAAGACAGCTGAGCTTGCTGTGACAGTATTAGCTCCAGAATTAGAAGCAACATGAGGCATGGCACTGTATTGAGCCAATACACTGAAATGAAGCAAAACACCAGGGCAGCTAGTTTGCTCTTCACCCCCAAGCCAATGTTTCTGCTCAGCAATTGGCTCTGCTATTTGAATGCTTGTCTGCCCCAGCTTAGGCACCTGTGAACTATGTTCCACAACATTCACATCCAGCAAGGGCAAAGCAAAATATGTGAAGTACGTCATGCTTACTGTTGTTTGTTTGCTGTTATCAGCAAATGGGAACACTAGCAAAGCCACAAACAAAAGCTGCATCAAGAGAAAAACAGATCTAAGCCAGATTAACTGTTTAGAGAATTCATTTAGGTTGAAAAACACCCTAAGACCACTGAGTCCAACTGTTTTTTCCCCCAGTGACCTTTAAAAACCAATGACTTCAATATCCACTTCCCTGTAAATATTCAACTACTTCCAGTAAGTATCCCCTCGTATTCTGACTATTAGAAACCAAGCAGATGATTAGAATTTACATGATGGCAAGGATTAGAGGGCAAAATGCCTCCCTTATAAGGCCACTCTTCTTTCAAAGCAAAACAGGAAGATGTAAGGCTTTGGAGTAAAACTTGCATTCACTGCAATGCAATTCTGAGAAAATTTCAGCTCATTTCTGTCCTTTCTGTGGATCCATGTGATGAGCACATTTCATTATGTCTTAAAATTTAAGATGTTGGAGGGCACAGTAGGTAACCACTGAACCTCCCAGCATGATGTTCTAGTTAAGACAGCTAAGACAATATTTGAATGCAAGAAGTAGAGAATATCAAGCAGTTATGGGACATTGGCATTATGTTTCTCTTAGTAACAGGGAATATTCACTGAAGTAATTAAAAAAAAATCAAAATCAGATATTTGCACTACAAACTGATAAAGACAAATTGCAAAGGATTTTAAAAAGCATAAGAAGAATGATTTGAGAATGGGAAAGGAGGAAAGACTATACTAGCTATATAAATACTTTTCTGAAAGACAGATAAATCATATGTTACAGTCTGCATTCTATCTCTAGATACTGACCCTAGAGTGTGCTTTCATAAATAAAGTATTATGAAAACAAATGGAAGTTAAATGAAGGTAAATTCAAAGTGTAATTAAAATATATTGTTTTGATAATGAATAACATTGTGACACCTTTACATGAACAATATAGATTCTCCTCACCACTTGAACCACCTCAAGAGTGGATAATATTTTTTAAGTAGTTTGTATCTCAAATAAAAGGTTTGATGCATGAATTTTTAGCTGAGGATTTGGGGCAGAGAATGAAATTTTCTGTCTTTAAAACTGACGGCACACTCAAGTTCACAAGGTGATTCTGCAGTGGAATCAGGAACAGTCAGAGACAGGCCTGAGGTTCAAACTCTTTATCTACCAAAAGGTAGAATGGAAAGATCTTAACTTCTAGCAAAATCTCACTGGCTGGCATCGTCTGAATTATGTAAGAATTACTCTTTTTAAAATCCAGTTTATGTCAAATTTAACTCCCATTGATTGTTACCTCGTGCAAATAGAACTGTCATTCTGATATGGCTCTGCCATGCCCAATAAGAATGAAATTTACACTTCCTAGCTTAAGTTAGATTTCCATTAGCTGTTCTACTAACAAAGCAGACCCTCAGCTTTGCATAACAGCGAGCTCAGTGACAGCTGTCACAGTACTGTAGCATGAGAGCTTGTGCTCCTGTATTGTCAGCATAAAAGCTCCTGACTATTCATTTTCATTGGGATTTTTAGTACTTTTCCTTTTAGACCTCTTGGGATAGAATTCTCCACCACTTTGCAAACCAGATTCTGCTGCACTTGTATGACCTGAATGTAAAATATTGCCAGGTCTAAATAAAAGTGTTACACAGTGGCAGGGCAACCTTGTATAAGGAAACAGCAATGAAGTATGAGTAATTTTTTTTCTTCTCCTTAGAGCACTTTTGCCATTATAATTCAGGGTGACTTTTTAGTAAGAAGCATCAGAGGCTGAAGCCTACAAACTTCTCCATTATGCCAGGTCAGTGGTCCACAAAACCATTTCACATGGTCACCTCTTGGATGAAATTCCAGGTTAGATAATTTGCCAAAAAGACTGTTCCTGACACAACCATCTATTCACCCATGATCTAGCCTGGATCATCAGTGTCTCTCAGTCACTTTATTAAAGCTGTTGGTCTATTTAAAACCCCAGAGGGGTGAAATGAGACAAAAAAAAAAAAAAAAGGCCGCCAACCAACTAAACAAACAAACAAAAACCAACCCCTAAGTAAGCCAGTCCCCTTAAACAATGGGGAAAGCAATAACAGACTAGCATTCTTGACCTTCAGCTGAGAAGTCAGTTCCTCCTGAAGACAAAAAGGCTCCATAGGCTCAGAACTTTTTTTTCCACAGAACTTCCTACCTTCTGGATGAGTTATTTTGATTTAGTTTATCTCAGCAACAAACATAACCTTATTCTCACCAGTGTAAAAGCTACACTGGACATGGGGACAATGGGAAAAAGCGCATTGCTGGTTGGACTGTTTAGATCTGCAAAACTTCTTAAGCATAGTTAAATCTATTATAATACCTCTGTTAGGATTTAAGCTCATAACATACTCTGCTTGTTATTGAAATCAGAAAGTGTTGACTTTGGAAGAGTTCAAGCCAGTAACCTGTAGGCAGGGTTAGCAGTCCCTGACCCAGCCGTTTACCCAGGGTTCTTCAGATGCATAACAGTAAATAAAAATATCACACACTCCCAGTTACCATGCAAGTCACCTTCTGTTTTGTTCTTTTTGTTTTTCCTCCCTTCATTCCTTCCTCCAGAATGTGAATCTAGGAAATAAAATGTGCACTGAATAGCTGTTATACAGTTACTGCCTCAGGGCTCCTTAGCTCAGACACAGCCCATCTGTTGTTCGTTACCTGCTGCTGAGGACACAACAGTGTTACCTCTGGTGTTCACTGTGCTCCCCTGCACACTGTTACGTGTTTAACACCCAGTTTTCCACCAGAGCAGAGGCAACTAAACTTCTCCCAGACCAGATGAACTAAGCTAAGACTGTAAGAATTGTATAATCTCATACAGTAAGGCTGTATAAGAACCAGTATCTTGTCTCTGATTGAGGCAAAGAGCAGACGGCGTGGGAAGTGGTCAGGAGTCAGACAACATTGCAGTCGTTACATCCACAATGTGCTCTCCTGTCTCCCAGCAGTCTACAGCTCTAACCCACTAGGCTGACTGGCTTTTCAGTCCCCCAGCAAATGTCCTGTTACGGCTCACAGGCTGACATGTATCTTCAGCTCATGAAATAGAGTTTTAGTAGCCTACAGTTCAGGCCTCTTTGATTCAGGGAGTCCGTAAAGTGTCACACATCACAGTGTGGCAACCCTTCACTAAGTCATTCCTAACTTCTCCCCAAAAGACAAGCAAGACTGAAGGTCAAGTTTTCACAGGTCCAGTGTTTGTGGCTACCAGAAGACCACGTGGAGCCTTCCCTTCCAGTTTCATCACCTGACAGGGGCTGGTGACTTGAGCTCTTTACTCATAGAAGTGCTAGAGAAAGTGTCAGCCAGCCTGCACTGCACAGCCCTTTGCCTGATCATTGATATTGACATTCACTCCAAACAGGTTGGAACCTGGGCCAAAGTCTTCTCTAGTCTAAAGCTTCTGACCTCACTGGCTTACTTCAGAGAATACATCTGTACCTTCTGTATTTGTGCCAGTTGGCACCTACTGAACTTTGCTAGGAAGGTGAATTAAAGTGGTATTTTCCACTGGGAATCCAGAGAAAGAAGGAAAATCTTAGTAATTTATATTTTTAAAACAGATCTTTCAATTCCTCTCATACCTTCTGGTCCTGCTTCTCTCCAGGGGTGGTTTAACACAGCGCTGCACTGTGTGGGGACATGTACCTGTGTGCGTGTGCAGAGCAGGCAGGGCTGACAGACAGCGGAGGACAAACAGAACATGTTACAGGCTAACAGGAAATACTATGGTGAGGAGCAGCACACTGGTCACACGCACCAGGACACTGTGAAAGGAGAAAGGACTGTGAAGATGTCAGGTAAATGTCTTTTATCAGCCAACAAACAATCATGTCATTGTTTTGCCTGTGGATCCTGCTGTTAAATCCTTCAATGCTGCAGCAAAGCACACGGCCTCAGAGGGCTGAGGAGAGCTCTCCCTCACAGGCATTCTAAGCC
Organism: Antrostomus carolinensis; assembly: GCF_000700745.2. Classification (NCBI taxonomy): domain Eukaryota; kingdom Metazoa; phylum Chordata; class Aves; order Caprimulgiformes; family Caprimulgidae; genus Antrostomus; species Antrostomus carolinensis. Next base: position 38,540 of record NW_010299755.1, on the reverse strand, counting down.
AGCTTTTTGTGGAACGTGTTGGGGACTAGAAATGTGAACACGAGCTTTCCTCTTTTGTCTGCAGGAGCTGTGCATGTCTGATTGTCTCTAGGCACAATTGAGTCATACCCTTTCTTTCTGCACTGCAACCATTTTTCTGTGGTTTCTGGCATGGTACACACTACAGTTGCACCTTTCCCTCTCATCTCAGCTGCTGTGCTTAAAGCTGGTAGAAAATGTGTTCTAACCATGAAGCGCTGATCAGAAGTGAGAACTTAGAGTCAATTATTATTATGCTTTAAAGGAAGAAAATTATACAATAGCACTGAAATAGGAAAATCACCTATTCTACTTTGGGGTGGGAGGGGACAGCATGCCCTAAAAATATATTGTCTCATCCAAAGATTAAACATTAAGAAGCCCTAAAGAATCTTCTCCACTGGAGAAATTGTCTGATTGACCTTAATTGTTTACTACTAGAAGACATCAATAAGAACAGCCTTGGCATCATTTCCTCTATTAGTACCTTTAAATGTCAATCTCTCCACAGAGGGCATGAAGCATTAAGGCCTAGAAATCCACAAGTTTCTTCCCTTAAATATTATTTACAGCAGTTTATAATAATACTTTAAACTGATACATATGTTTCATTCCATATATGCGTAGAATAAAATCTGATTAGAAATGTCTGTATTTATAATGTAACTGATAGTTACCAATGGGATTTGTGAAGCTTTGCAGAAGGATGGACAGTGTCTTAACACATAAGGCTGGTCATGTCATGTGTGAACAGTAACAATGGTATTAATACTGTGACTAGATTATAAATATATTAAAATCTCAAAGTCTGCTCAGATGTAAGGTCATTACTTTCTTTTCTGAGTACACAGACAAGGGTGAGGCCCCCACAGTTATAATGAAGGGGGGGATGTTGCTTTTGAGAAAAGCAAACTATTTTGCCAGAATACTTGTAGCTCACCAAATTAACCAGCATACAAAACAAAGCACAATTTTTTTAGAATTTCCTTTACAAAAGGAAGGCAAGGCTCTAACATAGTATTTTTAGAATCAGTTTGTAAAACAATCAGCATTCTCTTTAAATTCGCGTTTTAAATGCCCCCCCCCCCTTTTTTTTTTACTATGGCTTTCTTACTAACAAATTATGTGTAAGAATGCAAGGCTGAATGAATAAAGTTACTGCTGAAAAGTCCCCACTTTCTCAAGTGTTAAACTTCAAAATGCATGGGTTTACTTCTTTCAATCTAGCTCTGTCCAGAGAAAAACAATTAAACGCGACTTTACAGCTAGATTTGGTATATGGGGCCTACAAGAAAGCTGGGGAAGGACTTTTCATAAGGGCAACTAATGACAAAACAAGGGGAAATGGCTTTAAGCTGAAAGAGGGAAGGTTTAGATGAGATATTAGGAAGAAGTTCTTCACTGTGAGGGTGGTCAGACACTGGAACAGGTTGCCCAAGGAAGTTGTGGATGCCCCCTCCCTGGAAGTGTTCTCGGCCAGGCTGGATGAGGCTTTGAGCAACCTGGTCTAGTGGAAGGTGTCCCTGCTGATGGCAGGGGGGTTGGAACTAGATGATCTTTCAGGTCCCTTCCAATCCAAACCATTCTATGATTCTATGATATATGCACATAAGAAGAATATGAGGGAGTAGGAATGCCTAGACTCCTGAAACTTCATTCTGACAGCATGACTGGGTTATTCATGCTGTGCCATTAACAAACCTATCTAGTTTAGGAGCCTAGTTCTCCTAGGTGACAGATGGAGACAGATTTGTCAGGTGGTAATTTAAGGATGTTTCCCTCACACTGATTGTGAAGAGGCCAGTGTCATTCCACTGATGCTATAGGGAGCCCAGGAGGAGTAACCTGCTATGTTAGTTACCTAATACTGAGCAGAGAGAATTCCCCCTAAACACTACCAAGCTACAACCTTTATGCACATAAGGGAATGGAGACAGTCTCCTACTTGTGTGTTCAGTAGAATCAGTAGTTGCTTTTGGTGGGAAAGGAAAAAATAAAATAAATAAATAAGAGGAGTAAGGTGAATGACTTTTGTTGGAGTACAAGTGAATGTCAATCTATTCTGTGCTTGTGAATAAGGCCAGTAGTTCACTACTGCTTGGGCCTTGTCTTTAGAAGACACTGCTCCACAGTGTGTCAAGCTTCAAACATACAACTGAAAATGGCCCAGTAATTTTCTTCATTGATTTTAGCCAAGGAAACACATGGACAGTGAATAAGGCAGTTGTTTTAGCCTTTTAACCACCTCTACCCCCAGTAAGTGCTGGAATGCAAAAATCTCTTGATCTCAGTTTGTCTGTAACTATATTAGAAAACCAAGATCATGTAATGTACTTCTGCTGAAGGTAGTGCTAAAGACATCCTTGAAACATTGGTTTCTATTCTGCTTTGAGTGAAAAAGAAAACAGTGAAAACCAAAACCACTAGATGAGTTCACAAAAATTCCAAGAAACAGATGTGGGTCTTTTGAACTCAGAAAATACTTCCTACATTTGCCACTTACAAATTAAGCCTAACCTGAAAAGCTTGAAAATAGAAGGACTTAGTATGACTTGCAAGAATTATGAAGTAAGCTGGGGAAAGGAAAAAAAACCAAACCAAACCAAAACATTTAATGGAATGCCAGGGTAATTTCTGCAAGAAGAGGGCTACTGGCTATTTCCATTCCTGCCTTTCATCAAGAGTGCTGTGAGGCTGCACCCGAAGTCTTAGATGATGACTACAACTGAATAGGTTTTACATTCACTGGTTACTCGTGCTGCTAACAGTAACTCCCAAACCTCAGCAATCAACTCAAGCAATGGGTGCCTTTCCTGAACACAAAGGCGAAGATTCTCAAGGACACTGGACTTGCATTGATGTCTGGGCCTGTAACTCTCCCCTTACTTTTAGAAAACGTCCCAAACCATTGAAAAGAAGGTTAAGAATCTCTGTTGGCAATCCCATACTGCTGCAATATTACTCCATTTATCAGTGGATTGGACTAAGGCATTGACTTGACTGGAGGCTGAATGAGTTTCAGTCCTCTGCAGTGCACATCTGGTAAATCAAAGTTCACTGAAGGTAGTGCAGGTATTCTAAACTCCACTGAGCTTTAAGACCTGTCAGATGACACAGAGATAAAGGCACTCGTGCCTAGACACCTCGTGGTCTTACAAATACCATTTATTGTGCTCTGGAACTGACAACTCACTTAGCTGTGAGTCAATCATAAGTGACCATACAAGACAGGAAATACAAAATATATCCTACGAGGTGTAGCACAATAAACAGAAATGGAGCCAGGAGCTGATTAGCTGAAAAAGAAGAAGGAATAAAAAAATGTCTCTTACCTGGTCAAGATTGTTGTAAAAATCTATATTGGCTGCACACAGGTATCTCCCAAGCAGAGTCGCATGGGTAGTAAAAATTGTGGCAACAGGAAGTTTCTGAGAACGAGACAGTATTAAACCCACTCCTGCCTGCCACTCGTGGAAGTGGGCAATTATGTTGGGCTTGTCATTAAACTGACAGGAAAGCTGCAAATAATTAGAAAGAACATACATTAAATAGAAATTATTCTGCTCATCATCCCAGACCCAGAAACCTCTGCTTCTCATGCCTCCTTCTGTGTGCTTGCTTTCCTTCAGGTGACAAAGCAGTACTGTGTTTTAAGCAGTCATGTGTCTTAACTCCCACCAGCCCTAATCCTGAGCCTAAAAATTACGTTCCTCACTAGCACCTCAGAGCAGTATCCTTCCTTAAGTGTTGCGAAGCTCTGGCAAGCACAGTCACTCTTCTTTCTTTTAATTTGCTCTTCTGCTGTTGAAATTCTTGTTTGGATAAGAAAATCATGAGCACCCATGACAGGGAGATGATTCTGCAGATGAACAAAGTTTCCTCTCTTGAGGTAGGCTATGGCAGAGTGACATGCAAAGTCACAGCGCTATCATTAATTCTTTCTGTCTGTCTATATTCCCTGTGCAAGGTCATATCTAATTGTGGAGATATGGCTTGACCAGCTTCAAGGACAGTTTGTGAGTGTGACAACTTGACTACCATAGGAGAGAGAGAAAAAGGGAGTTTGGATCCTACTTGTGAGATCATCCAGTGACAAATAAGGGAGTAGAGAAGAAACAGAGGGGAAGTGACAGTAAGACACAGCAGAATTCACATAGGGCAGCCCCCACCTGCTTCAGTTTAATGACCACTTAAGTTTTAAATACAAATTTGATCTACATCAGGTATAAACTTCTTTAAAATCATAGTTTTCAAACTGGAGAATAGGAACCACGTTCCAAAGCTTTTTTGCCCTGCTGACAAGGCTGAGGTTTTGAAACATCTAGATTTAAAAACCGTACCTCTTTTAAAAACCAGACTGTTAATGATCCAAAAATCACAGCATCATTGGCTTCTCGGTCATTATAAGGGATGCCTATGTTGGTGGCATCCCAAAATTCACCTTTCCACCTGTCCAGATTCCAAGCTGCTGATCCTATATCAAACAGTAAGACATATGGGCTGCCCTCTATCAGCCATCTTCCAAAAAAGACCTATGGGAAAGAGGCAAAGGTATGAGCAGAAAATGTTAAAGTGAATGTAAAGGCCAGTTAGCATAACTATATTCACCCATCAAATCTTAAGTGTTTTACGTAGGGAACACGCGATCATAGTTCTACGTACTCAGGATCTGTGGTTTTCCTTGCAAAATACATGGAGTAATACTGGACCAAAGGCAAGAATAAAAGAAAACTATAATCTTTAAGAACATTTTGGTTTTAAGGCTTTCACTTTAGATTTTCATTGCAATGTTTACTTCTTTTCACAAAAAACGCTTCAAAAGACTACACTTGGTTCAATAATGAGGCCTTGTGTCCTTATTGAATTATCTATGCCATTTTTGTTCTCATTTCAAAATTTTTATTTTCTTTCAGTCAGATTTGTCACCAATCTTTTACCATTTATTCTAGATTACTGGTGATAGATTTTGTAGGACAGGTTTTTGGGACCAGTATCTACCATGACATTTCATTATTCTGCCCAAGCAGCACAGTTAATGCCCTTTGGCAGAGTGGAAGGATCAATCAGAAGGTGTAGTAATACCTAAAATCCACATCAGCCTAAAAATACAGCTTTCCTGCTTTATCTGCATTAGTATAGTTAAACATCTCTAAGAATATTCAGAACTCCACTGACATAACTTACTTGCCCAACCTGCCCAACCAAGAGAGTAGGCTGAACTGTCACAGGCAACACAACAGAGCTAGGCCCACACTACAGACTGTACCAGTCTGCACAGTCAAATTATTTCACATTAATTTCACCATAAAAATGTCTACAGCAGCAGAACCATATTTACCAGGAAGAATGAGATACTACAGGGAGGTCAGCACAGCTTATAGCCCACGCAGAAGAAGAATCCTTTATGCCACTGTTGGACCTCTTTTAATTCATCAGCCCCTGGGACCTCAGGGGTTGAACCCAGCCCTGATGCTAGAACAGGCTGAATAGAGGTCAACCCTTGAAGACAATGAGGTGAAAGCTCTTAGGCCTGTTCACACAAAAAAATACAGGGTGTAACAAAGACAGTTGTGTGAAGGAGGGTCAGCTCCTTACACACTTATTTCAGGCTATCCAGGCTTCTTATTCAGGAAAGTGAGGTTAAAAAGCAGGGAGTTTGTGTGAACCCAGACTTTATCTAAATACAGAGTCAGGCTGTGGCACGGAACATACCTGACCCAAGAGGTTTGGAAGCGCTCCTAGGTCCCCTGGTTTAAAAGGATGCAAAATCCAGACATAAATGTTAATAGGATAAGCACAGCTCCTGGAAACCTGAGAGCCATTATTAGAGATAAAAGTTATCCTTGATATACCTGGGATAGATTTACTGCTATGTATGAATACTCCAGCAGCACGATGCACACGTTAGGGTGGCAGAGTTGGCTGATTAAATTTAATGTACTGCTGGAAGAGCATTAAGTGTAAGTAAGATAGAGCATTGCACCTAATCTGCCCCACAAATGTTTATCCGTTTTCCAAACAGGAGTGTTGCTCAGCTTGCAGAGACATCTCTTTGTAAGCAACATTAAAAATTCGATCAATCACTTACAAAAATCTGATTAGAAATAAGAAATGGCAGTTAGATTAGACCTTTCAGTCTGAACCTCAGCCTGAACAATGCAAGCATCACACAATGTTATTGTCCCCAGCAGACACCTTGCCCAGCTGTTGCACATACACATCCAACAATACATGGTGACATAATATGCAATAGGGCACTAGATCCTACCAACAGTAGAACTGCTGTCACAAAGGCAGATAACACAACTCCACTGCCACAGGGGGTGACACTCTAAAAACTTAATGAATTTCTACACTAAATTCCCCTCCACAACAGGAGTGTGTAAGAACGCTTCCTTGCTGCTGTGTCTCAATGCTTTTCACACCTGTTTGGCACACACTATACGTAGACAATTTGTCCTTCTGTCAACCAGCAACTCTGAGGGGCTCAATGCTGAATCAGAATGAAGGTGAGTTCTAGGTCTCTCATGATAACTCTCAAGAAAGGAGGTCAGATTCAGCATGTGTTATTTTCAACCCACTTTCAGGGAACCAGTTGTCCTCGAGGCCGCAGCTGCTTGCAGCTTAGTAGCTTGCACATCAACACAGCAGATTCTATTCCTTTCAGCAGATCACTTCTATAGAACTTTATTCCTAGTTTATTGTTGGAGAAACTGAGTCACAGAGAGGCTACAAGGTTTAACTGAGATCAAACAGAAAACACTGGTTAAAAAATATGTAGGAAACAGATTAACTCATTCCTCATGCTGTGGTTTATCCTCTCTTACTAGGGAGCAGACAGCTTGTTGCGCTGATCTGAGGAAGCAGATTCTTTGTCAGTTGGGTGCTTTTCTTAAGTCCACCTGTTGTTTGTCGCTTTCAACTCAATATAATGCTACATGAAAAAAAAATTATGAGCTAGTGGAATAATTTTCTCTCTCTAGCACAAGAATGCCAGATGTAATGTAAGGGTCCAGTCAAAGTAAAGTCATATTAGAATCATAGAATGGTTTGGATTGGAAGGGACCTCAAAGATCATCTAGTTCCAACCTCCCTGCCATCAGCAGGGACACCTTCCACTAGACCAGGTTGCTCAAAGCCTCATCCAGCCTGGCCCTGAACACTTCCAGGGAGGGGGCATTCACAACTTCCTTGGGCAACCTGTTCCAGTGTCTGACCACCCTCACAGTGAAGAACTTCTTCCTAATATCTAATCTAAACCCACCCTCTTTCAGTTTAAACCCATTTCCCCTTGTTTTGTCATTAACTGCCCTTAGGAAAAGTCCTTCCCCAGCTTTCCTGTAGCCCCTTCAGGTACTGGAAGGCTGCTATAAGGTTTCCCTGGAGCCTTCTCTTCTCCAGGCTGAACAGCCCCCACTCTCTCAGCCTGTCTTCATAGGAGAGGTGCTCCAGCCCTCAGATCATCCTGGTGGTCTCCTCTGGACTTGTTCTAGCTAGCTGCCTGTCCTAGCTGGACTTGTTCTAGCTAGCTATTATATCGACTAAAATCTCACCATGTTTACAGGGTGGATAAATAAGTCATTAACCCAATTAAGTAGACTTGCAGATGAACGGACTGTTAAAACCTTTAATTGGATAAACTGGTTCTTCCTCAAAAATAACCTTTAATGAATTGAGAGCTGTTTTAACAGTGGATTCTGAGCTTTTCGCCTTGCAACATTGACCAGGATGGACTGCTGTGTCATGGAGAATGGCAAAAGCATTAACCAAAACTGTAACCTCCTCAGAATCAGCCTTGTTGCCCTGGGAAGAAGTAGCACATCTTATTTACCTGACACCCTTGGCCATTCATGGTATCCATTGCCTTCTTAACTGCAGGGTTTGGAGGCTCACATGCTTCCACCTGAGTCTTCACATTGTGCTCAAAATAGGGACCAACCAGGAAATAGTTTTCACCCCATTCATCTGCTGTAATTTTGGCTTTTGTCTGGATGACGGTGTAAATGCCTCCCACTGCAAAAGAAGATGACAAAGAGCAAACAGAAGAAAGGACCACAGGCCACGCAGCTCTGGAATAAGTTCCAACCCACTAGTAAATCAGATACACCTCTAGTTAAATCACTTCACATATTCAGATTCTAAGTGAATCCCAGACTCTATCAAATAAATATAAGTTCAGTCTCTGAAACAGGATCAGAGCTTCAGTGTTCAACTGAGCAGTGTGCACCGATAGCAGACTGTGCATCATTCTTAAATGACACTTTGCTTACACCTGGGTGACTGCATATGGCTTCCCTCAACTTCTCCTCTAATCTCAAGTGGAGGCTTTCTATCCTTAACTGTTATTTTTAATCTAGTCTGTGATTTGTTTTAAATTCCTTTTAGGTGTTTGAAGTCACACCACAAATGCTCAACCAATACACTACTTCATTCTTATGTTATTCCCCTTTTATTGGAACTTGAAATCTTTACATTCAGATTGTAGGATTCAGGTCCTGGGGCTCATCCTTCCACTCTCCCATGCCTAACCTTGATGCGACTGCATCCCAAGTACAGCCTTCTGCTTCCTTATTGCAGCAGCTAGAAATTTCAAACGTACTCTTTGTTATGTGGAAATACATGTGGAAAGAACTGAGCTGGCACTTCCAGCTTGCTTTACACACATCACTGATGGAAGTTGAGGGATTGATGGATTTAATTGACTACTAACTATAAAAATGAATTTAAACCAATACCCCCAAAGCAAAAGCTGTCCCATCACCATTCTGAAGAGTTGTTAAAGTTGGAAGGAGCGTAACCTACACTGCCAATATAAACATCTGCAGCACTTTACACCCAAATATTGTCCATTTAAAAAATAAACACAATTTAAAATTTATAAAATAATGTGACAACAACATTCCCAGATAAGTCATTACAGATCTATCTAGTCTTGCACATCACATGCAAGATTCACTTGGCTGCCCTTCCTCACAGTTTCCCGGAGCCAGCCCCGTAATTAATCCACTGGCAGGGCAGTCCTGCAAAGCCCACCCTGCCATAGGACCCACAGCACCAGGCAGCAGGCATCCCACAAATTTGGGAGAACAGCACATGCTGGAATCCAGCAAATGAAGGGAAGGCAAGAGAAAAGAAAATCAGAGGCTGGGTAGCTGCTGTACATCAGAGACAAGTTTAGCGTAGCTCCAGTGATTTTAAAGCATAAATAAAGCTCGACAGGTACAAGTAAAAATCAACAGAAGCAACAGGAATAGAATTAGTGTTTCTACTTAAAAATTTTATCCTCCACTGAATTTGAAAACTTGAAAATTCAGTAATACTCCAGACAAGAAATCTGTGCTATGGCTTTCAGCACTGACATCAAAATTACATAAGAAGTCAGTAGTGCAAGTTGCCAGTGACTGGCAGCAGGTACTCCAGACTTACTTTTTAAAAGGTACTGGGGAATCCAGAGATGCCAAAGCACTGAAGAAGAATCAGCAAGAATCTTTAAAGGTTACCTGATTATTCTTAAAAATCTACAGCAAATGACCACCATTTAGAGCAGAGCAGCTGAAGTTGTTCAGCACTCTGGGAGATTAGTTCCCAGATTAATTAAACTGTATCACCTGACAACTGTAGGAAGCCTCTGCCAAGGCTGATATGCTGCAGCCCTGGGGAACTGAACAACAGAACTATGTTTTTAATGGTGTTCCTAGAAAATTAATTGTGCACTTAAAATCCTTTCCTTTAGAAATATCCCATTTGTTTTGAATGCTTGAAGGCTCCCTAGCCCTACTATTTTTGTGTCAAGATGTCTCAGGACTTTAGGTATCTTACAAAGAAAAACAAATGCAGTTCCAATCTCCCAGCTTGCTAAATACAATAAATGATTCAAGACCTAAGAGCACTGGAACAGGCTGCCCAGAGAGGTTGTGGAGTCTCTTCTCTGGAGACATTCAAAACCTGCCTGGACGCCTTCCTGTGTAATTTCATTTAGGTTCCTGCTCCGGCAGGGGGATTGGACTGGATGATCTTCTGAGGTCCCTTCCAATCCCTGACATTCTGTGATTCTAAGAAGATATCTATTTGCAAGATGAAAGATACTAAATAACATGATAAGGCTGTGTATGAATAGAGTGGTGCAAAGCTCTTTCCCCACCATCACAAGAGTAGAGATCAGCCTCTGTCACACGGCAGGGCGTTCAACATCGGCATCAGGAAGGCAGCTGAGTTTCCACAGCTGTTAATGTTAAGATTAATAAGAAAGCTGCAGCTCAGGAGCCAACTAGAGCCTGGAACTTTGTCCTGCACAGCCAACAGCCAAGTGTTTCTTTTCACAGGGTGTTGCTTAGGATCCCGTGTGCCCAGAGCACGTCCTGCCAAAGATGTGTGGAAGGTCTGGAGAAGGGCGAGTGTGCTGTGTTCTGCCATCGTAATCTGTCGCACAGGAAGGTAAAAAACATTCCAGGGCACTGATTTGCCTGAAATGCAATGAAAAGGACTTAGGATAAAAGTGTTGGGCATAACTTAAAGACATCATAAGAAGAACAGAGCAATGTCTAGAATAGTGTATTGACTTTTGAAATGACACTTTTCCATAGCAAATGCAAGGAACACATTTTATATCATTAAGAGAAAGTTTATCTCTGCTGAGTTACTCTGAATTCCCTAGAAATACCTGTGCCAGTGAGCAAGGGCGTATCCCACTGAGTAACAAAGGACAGGGAAACATATTCACTTGGAGCCTAACAAAATGCCCAAATTACTTCCATCAACTTCATAAACCTCCTTATTCTTCTCTAATAACATGTTTTAAGGTCATATTATAAACAGAAAACCTTTCCAAACAACAGGGAGGTACCAAAAGCCCACGATGTTGCAAGTTTCTGTATGCAGCCTCTGAAGCTCTGTACTTTGAAACAGGTTTTAAAACAAACAGTGAAAGACAAAATGAGAAACAGATGCAGAATCAGGAGAGATCAGATGCAGAGAACTGGTCTGGATTGTCACAGACATGAGGAATTAGCAGTAAAATGTGGATACAGAGCTACTTTAGTGTTCTGATCTCCACCAAAATGCTTTATTCAGCTATTTTAAGTTTTAATAATTTTAAGATATTCTTGAGAGAAAAATATTTCCATTATTTCTTTTAAAAATGTGTTTTTAACTTTTCCACCAAAATAAAGAAAATGAAGTTTAAAAGGTAACCAATAACAAATCTTTTCCCCTCATTTATTGCCTCTCCATGCTTCCTCTTTTTCCAGGGAAAAACAAACTGGCATGAAAAGGGGAATGAAAGTGTTTGGGAAAGAAGGATTTTGTTCATTTAAGATAATTTTTTTCAGTGATCTCTTTAAAAAAGAGAAGATGAAAACAAAATATTTTCTCAGAAAATATTTCATAAAATTATTTTTTTAAGTTTGAATGTTTTCATACACGTTACCACTGCTATGAATTTGTCTAAAGGAGTTATCTGCATCACTCCAGCCATTTTCTTCTTTCCTCATTTCAAGCCCTAGTGCATTATTTCTTTTGTATATTTAAAATCCAAGCAGCAATTAGAGCCCTCCAGGACAGACACCAGAAATATCCAAACAATTAAAAAGCCTGTGAGCCAAGAAGTCTCCCAATATTGTATCACTACTGAGGACAACATGAGGGAGAAGTGGAGATGTGAGTATGCAAGTGGAGATCTTTGTGCAAGATCTAACCTGTAATTATGCTCTTCCTGCCACCAGATGTTAGATGGAAAGACGTATTACCACTGCTTCTTGTCACCTGTTGTGGAAGGGTCCACAGCTTCTAGGATTACCCAGAAATTGCTCTGACCAAAAGGGTCTTCTGTGAGCATGGAATTGCCCAAACTCCTCAAAACTGCCAGAGATACCCACTGTTCATTTTACTTGCTCTCCCATCCAGCCCACGTTACAGAAGGACAGAGGGAAGGAGCAGCAGAAACCAAAGAGGAAGGAGAGCAACAGGAAGAGAAACTATGCAAGCAAGACACAGATAAGTGGAGACTGTCACTGGTCGGTGCAGGAGCTGTTCCCCACACACCCTGGCTGGGCAGACAGAGGACCAGAGCACTCCCAGGGCTTTCAGCTTCTTTACTGTGGCCTGACTGTGCCACTCGGAGAGCACTAAAGCTTTCCTGGAGACCACGGCTGCCATGGAATCCAAGAGAGCAGGGGGACCCCAGCTTCAGGATTCCAGTTGACTTCACTGATGCAATTACTAGTTACATCAACTATCCCTCCACCCCTTCACCTCAGAATCTATCTCTGATCTAGAGAGATGTGATAAAATTGGACTTGAACTTATTTTTTCCTAATGTTTGGTTGGAATCTTATTTCTTGATTGCCTGTTGAGATAGCTGAGGACCATTTTAGAATAAGGTTGTAAAATGAGTCAGGTAAAAAAACCCTCAAAATCCTCAGATAGCAGATATTTTTCATCTATTTTTGGCTACATTTATGGCCAGGACTCATCAGAAAAGTTCTCTAAATTCTGTGAAATTTTGGCATTCCAAACAGATTCTGAAATAATACTGAAACACTGAAATTTATGACAGATCTCCACGATACACCCCCAGTGCACAAGATTTAATTTGAGATTGATTTGATGTTGACACACCACCCCACTCTAGAAATGCACAGGGCTCTGGTGCTGTGCTTATGCCAAGTTCATGCCAGCACCCCCCCACTCCCCAAAGTGCTGTTAGTTCAGGTGTGTTACAGATGACATCATCCACCTTTTCCCAAGGAACTTTCAACATGGGAGGACGTTTAATGCAGAGAGGGTGAGATGCTGGTCCTACTGACTTCAGTGGATTCAGGATTTAATTTCCAAGAGTCCAGATTTCCATCAGAGAAACTGTGCATGGAGCTCTGCTCCAGGGAGAACTGAACCAAGGTTTGTTTTTAGCAGAGTCTTCATTCCAGTAGGGAAGGAGAAAAATACTTAGGATTCATCTACCAGTGATTCCTGAGCTAATCTGTTCACAGCTGAATGATGACAGAAACTGGCTGTTTGCCCAGCATTTTTAAACAATCTTCTATTTTCTATCTAAAAGGTGTTAGTATTACAGCAGGAGATACTAATATAAATATTACTGGAATGATTTTAAAGACATCTTTATAGAGCACAGACCAGATCTTGAACATTCTCAGCGCTTCTCATTAATGTTTCAGAAAATCCACCAAACAACAGCTAACTGTTATCATAAATTAAAGAATTGGACTTCACCCCTGTACCCAAATTAAAGACTTAAATTTTCAGTGGGAAAAATGTCCAGGACTGCTGCCATTACTCCTGCTTTGGCTGCTCCCTGTTGACAATTTCCATCTGTGGGGCTTCAGACATAAGATCTACAGAGCTTGTAGCTGCTTGATTTGTGCTTCTGTCTTTGAAGTGTTTTGCCTTCATGTTATGGGGGAAAGAAAACGAGTCTTCCTTTCCAACTTGCACAGAGATATGACCAGACCTGGCTTCACTGGAACACAGTGGCCAGGAGAGAAGGGAAAGGGTGAAAAAAGTTGAGTTTCCCCAAGATCACCAACAGATCATGTGGCACTGCAGTGCACTCAGGCCCTTGCCCACCTGCTTTCCCCCCCTGCTTCTGCCACAGAAACACAGTAGCTCTGCTTCGCAGTACGGATCTTGCCCATCAGTGAAAAGTCAGTTAAAGTGAGGAAAATCTTACAAAACAAACTACGTTTTTCTCATTTCTTTGGCAGGGGACTTTCCGTGCAAGATGATTTCAGTGCTGTGCTCAATTTAGGTGGCAAGTTCCTTCTCACAGGGAGAGTGATACTGGCAACTGAGCCTTTTTTATTTCTTGTTCTCTCCTTCAGCAAACTTGTCTTTCCTTGCTCCAGACAGAGAAAAAGAGAAAGAAGAGTTGCCGGTGCTTTCCAGCATACGTGTCAGAGATTGCCACTTTGCACAGCCAGTGAACAGGATGGAGAATCTAAAGAGAAGCAGAAAGCTCTGCCCAGTTAAAGCATCTGTTAAAATGACCTCGAGGAAAAGGAAAAGGAAAAGGAAAAGGAAAAGGAAAAGGAAAAGGAAAAGGAAAAGGAAAAGGAAAAGGAAAAGGAAAAGGAAAAGGAAAAGGAAAAAGACACCTCCACTGTGCCAGCTGCTGAGAAAGGAGTGATGAGACTCCAGAAATAATGGATACTCTTAGATCTCTCAGCACTGAGTTCATACAACTGACTTGTCCTTCCCTACAGCTGCATCTCCTGCTCAGGGAAATCCCAGTAAACGCTTGCTTCTTGTGAGCAGCCTGGCACGTGAAGATCCTCTCACAATATGTAATTAGATGTGCTCCAATTTGCAGGACCCTTTCATCATCCTCAGCCTCTGAAGAAGAATATATTTGAGAGGTTCAGAAAACAGCTCAGCACCTGTGAAGTGCACTGTGAAGTTTACAGGTGTGGGGATTACATAGCCCCACAGGTGTGAGCTCTGGTAGTGTGTTCTTCAGAGAGAAAAAGACATTCAGCCTTATTGTCACTGTCACGGAGAAATGGAGGAACCACTTAGAAGCAGCTCGGGTGAAGGAGGAAATGAACCCATAGCCAAGCACCTAGAGATGCCCACGAAGTTAATACAAAGACTTGAACTCTCTCCTGTAGGCAACAGCAGCTTTGCACCACTTTAGAAATGCAAGGAAGCTTCATGCTCAACTACCCTTAGGCACCCTTTGCATTGCAAAGGGGAATAAAGAAATCTTCACCTTAAATGCTCAAAATCAGATTGCCAGACAATAAGCCCAGCTAATGCTTATCCTTCTCTCTATATTAGGAATATAGAGAGCAAGATAAAAACTAAAACACACAGCAGTACTAAATCTACATGGGGCCAGCCTACTTAGTCAAATAAACAGTCTTCCTTCTGCTAAAAGAGGCAGGAAAAATACAATGTGAGTTATGATTTCCTAAACTTATGTATCTTGTGAGATGACTCTGCCTGCATCTTGTTGGCTACTCTCTCTCCCAAGAAACACAGTGCCCTAACATTTTCCAAGAACTGTTTATAAAGGTTAGGTCATCAGGGAACAGTATCTCACCATGTGACATTCAGTTGCCTGGAAGATATAGAAAAACCACTTCAGTATCAAGAATTTACCAGAAAAAATAAGCTTAAATGGGTTCATTAGAGAGTTTTTGCACAAATGTTTCCGGTCAAGGTTGGTTAGTAGAAACTTTGCATGGAGATCTGGTTCTAATGAAGAAATCATTTGCCATGACTGGTTTAGTCAGCTCCATTTTAATATATGAGTTTGGTAAGTGGTGTAATTAACAGCATCTTATTTTTAAACTAACTGAATAAATAGTCACTCTTAGAAATATTCATGCTCTCAAAATGTGAGAATAATAAATTTTAGCCGTGTCAGTTGATTTGACTTCAGAGAAGCCAACAACAGCTATATGTATGATTAAGTAATTCACTGCATTTTGTATGTACACTGAAAGCCAGATGAATCTAATTGTGTTTTGCTTCTTAAACGTATTGTGTGATATCTACAACCAGTGGGTCCAGATGAATCGGAAAATATAAGATGCTATGGAGTCCAGAAATGTTAGTGAGAACACTTGAGTTAGCCAGATTTCTGCTGCCATCTGCTTGTCAGTGCCCTACTTATTATGCACACTGCAAAACTAAATGCTACGTGCTCCCAAGTTCTGACAAGAGTAAACTCACTCAAAAAGCTGGACTGAAGCTACTGAAAAATAAGCTCACAGGGGTTCAAAGTGCAAAAGCTACTCTGTCCTACCTCTGTGTAAATCACCCTACAACGAGTGATGTAAAATTGCACTGCAGTGAGGATTACATACTAGAAGCTATCACTGAATAGTTCCATTTTCACCATAGAGATAAATTCCAGTTTCACCATAGAGATAAACCCTAGCACTGTCTGTTCCTCTCACACACATTTCCCCTTTAGAATTAAAATCTTAACAGATTACAGATCCCTTTTCCTGACTGATCTATTTATCTGCCAGGACAATCAGACACGTGGTCAACCATTTACTCATACTAACTCACTTTTGGAGCAAAAATGGAGCCTGTTTTTGTGAACTACACCTAGCTGAAAGGGGGTGATTTGATGAGTGAATTAGAAATGGAGGCAGAAAGATCTTTGCATAACAAACAGCATGCATTTGCATGACAAGCTGCATGCAGTGAACAGATTTTCAATCTGTACACGTGTACAAAGCATGAAGTCCCTGTCTGGCACCACCTGTGTTTGCCAAGTCGAGTCCAAAAGGGTTGCAGCTGGCATGAAGACTGCTGGTCATTGACATCTGGTTTTGCTCAGTGGCTTCCATGCAGCTATGTTTATTTAAACCTGTTTCAGATTTGGCCTCTGCTCCACACAGCTCTAGAAGGCTGAGGGAGACTGATGAACTACTCTGAATCTGATGTCTGGCTTACCGCTCATTTTCATGCATTTTGTGAATTTGCATGGAAGGTAAAATATAAATATGTACAAAGCAACATCTATATACCCCTACATCTGCACACCCAGGCAGAACACTTAGATGCTTTTTTAAACAACCTACACGTGGTGGTGAAACATGTAACGACAGAGACATCCTGACTGTCTGCTCATCGCACACAGACACAGGCAGATGCAGCCCACACGTAGCACGCGTGATCCACATGGATGCCACATGCGTGATCCACACAGATGC
This sequence comes from Antrostomus carolinensis, assembly GCF_000700745.2. Taxonomy (NCBI): domain Eukaryota; kingdom Metazoa; phylum Chordata; class Aves; order Caprimulgiformes; family Caprimulgidae; genus Antrostomus; species Antrostomus carolinensis. The sequence continues at coordinate 21,837 of NW_010299755.1, read as the reverse complement.
CACATGAACTCCTTCACATACAACAGCTTTGAAGCCCACTTTTCCCCAATCTCCCCTTAATGCCTTTCTTGTCCAAGCCCTTCCTTCATGCCTCCCTCCACTCCCACGAAAACAGCGATACTAACTCCTAAGAGTGTTGTACAAACCTTTGTTGGTGACTTCCCAAGAAACTTCAAAGAGCAACAAATCTTCCACTGGTAGGTCTTCATCATCCCACTGAGGAAGCCCGTTAAGAGAAGTAATGGACAGTGATCTAACCAGTGGCATTTTCTCCAGTCCTCAAATGCCCACCACGCAGGCCACAGCAGTCAGCAGACGTCCAGTTAATGTGGCAGTTCTCTGCAGTTCTGGTTAGAGCAATCTGCTGGTGTGCTGGACTCTGAGGAGAAAATTATTCAGATAACTGGGAGCTAGTGAGTTTAAACTGTCTCACCACCAGCATTAAATTGGCTCAGTGAAATCCTTAGGGCTTGAGAGGCAGCTGCTGGTAGATGTAAGAATTTAAGACAGACCTGAGAAAGGCCTTGACTGTTTTGGGGCCAGGGCTCTTTCTTTTTCTTCTCTTAAAGGGAGGCAAAAAACGGTTTTGAGCTCCTTAGCCACAGCATTCAATATCTACCACCTCAGGGACAACTGAAACTCCACAGTTGTAAAGTCAGCACAACGTGAGCTGCTGAGCAAACTCCAGCAGGGAGGGCACTTTGAGTTCACCACCTGATTTGAGTCCAGCCCCTGAGTCCTCCCCTCAAGATACACCCTTCCATTAACACCCATGGGCCTTCTCTATCTGCTGGCCACTTACCAGCTGGGTTAGTAGACTCGTTCTCCATGACAGCTCTTAGATTACTTGACAGGTTAAACACTGTTACCTGTTCTTGTTCAGCTCATCAGTCTGTGAGTTTATCTCATACCCTTCCTCCACAAGAAACTCCAGCTGTGTTCCCAGGGCTCTGCACAAACTGTTGCCTTCATTCTGCTCTTAAGCAGCCCTGCAGCCCTAGAGCTTCTACAAACAGAGCTACAAAGGCTCTGTCCCTACTCTGGCGCACACACTTTGGCTCTCCTTGCAGTCCTGGTCCCTGATTTTCTGCCTGGTTTCTATCTTTCTATGCCACAGCTCTTCTCTGGCCTCTGGGCCCATGTCATCTGCCCCAGAGAAACTAGTGAGTAGTAAATCAGGGAAGAGTATGCCCCTGTCTTGCTACAGCACAAGATGCTGTAAGTGGTGCACACGCATCTGCAGAGATGTCGGTCCCTAAATCACAACCTGAGATCCTTAAAGCTCCACAGAGCAGCTGCCTCCTTGGAAGATGATGTGCTTACAGGTCTGGTAGAGAAGCCAGTGCTTCTGGGAGAGCTGTGTCAATTGAATCCAATTCAACTGGCAGGTGGGCTCACCTGTGCCACACCACTTCACCCCAGGCCAGGCTGATTGTCAGGGGAAGGAGGTTTCCCTTCTCGGTTAACTGGAAATCAATACAGCCTGCCCAGGGAAGGATTCCGGGTTTTATTGGCTCGGTGTCTTTTCTTCTCCGTGGTTTGAGTTGCCCTGTTTACCAGTTCATGGAAAAAAAAGCCCGGCTGAGAATTGTTATTTTTGGAGCGGCTGTGGCTTTTACTGCCTGGAGTAGGTAGGAAGCCACATAGTCCTCTAGGCTAAAAATCATGTTACTTACAAGAAAAAAACAGTCATAATTTAAGGCTCACTTAATTTCTGAACCATCAAATCTGCCCAGTCACATTTTCGCACTTTTCCCTGGAAACCCTGCGGGCGAGGCTGGGAGCTGGCAGTCTCACAGAGGCCGTCTCTCCTCAGGTGGCGGGAGGAGGAACTAAACCCAGAGCAGCCATGAGCCTGTCCTAATCCCAGAGGCTTTCGCCAGCCCCGCGTTAGTGAACACACTGCAGAAGCAGACATTTTAAACGAGACAGCGAGGGTGGTTACCCCACCCTCCGTCTGCCTCGCTGACTGCGGCCTGTGGATCGCGTCCCACAGCGCAGCAGCTGGGAGCTGCTTCCCACCCCTCCCGCCCTCACACCGGGCCCCTCCGCTGCCATCCTGCCCACAGGCCGCCATGTCAGGCCCCACCGTCCCCTCGGCCCCTTGCACCGACCCGGCTGATGGCAGGCGGGGGCACGGGGGGCCCTCCCCAGTAGAGCTGTCGCTGGGTTTGTTTGCAGTGTTAGGCGGTACGTAGGAACTCTTATTCAGCAAAAATGAGATCTCTGCCAGAGGAACTCGTGCCTGCTCACTCTCATCACGAGTAACTACCACAAGCTGCAGCTTCCCAGAGGAAAACCAGAGGGGTTTGCAAGTGCCGCTCTCCTCTGCAGTCCTCTGAACCTCGCTCCAGATATTGAAGTCAAACTGCCCCACCAGTTCCCTCTCCAGGGCTGACAAACTTCTGGTAGTGATGCCAGATAAACACTGGCTTTGTCTCACTGACACATCGCTGTCCCTGAGCATTCAAAAGCCTAAAAAATGTGCAAATAATTTTAGAACAATGAATTGGAGTTGTAATAATCAAATTTTTAAGCTCCTTATATAGTCTGTGGTTTTCAGGTTCTCAAGCGTCATGTTTTTCCAGCTTTTGCAAAAGAGGATACTTCTTTTACTTTTTGAATTTGACAGAAGAGGATATAACCCCTTAAACCTTGAAAAATGGGTTTGAAACAATTGTCAGACATCACAAGATAATTTCACAAGCACTGGCAACACCATCACTGGGTGAACCTACAACAAAACCAGCTCTCCAGAAGAAAAACTGTGTTCTGACAGTAAGAACAGGCAAACTTGGCACACATGGTGTAGGGGAGGTCACCAGGAGCAGAGAGGGACAGCTGCTAGCTGTCCTCCATGTGAAGTGCAAGGGGTGAAAGGGACACTCTGCTAACACTAGAACAGGTCGGTTTTGTCACAGGGACAGGGAAAGGTTGTGACTGTGATTGTACAGTTTGTTCCTTTTTAGCAAAACAGAGGACAACTGCTGAAGTGGGAAGGTGGAAACCTACTCAAAGCAGTAGGTTTTAACATAAACCATTGATTAAAATATTTTCCAGAAATCTGGAAACCAGTGAAACTGGTTTTGAGTCTGGCCTATCCGGGTTCCTATATTGCTCTTGTCACCAAAGTATACAAATGCCCTCTGGTAATACATTATTCAATGTGACTCAGTTCTGCCAGACATTATTTGCTATCCCAACAATTTATTTTTCAGCCCACGGAAGTGAAACAGTGTCGATTGCAAGAAAGCTGACTCTGCAAGGTCTTGAAGAGAAATCATAGAAAGTGTGTATTGCTTTTTCCCAAATTTCCTACAGTTCTCTGGAGATAGCAACCAAGGACAATGCTGTGCATTCTGCCCTACCTAAAACCTTTTTTTGAAACTGTTACCTTCCAGGATGTTGTCTTCTCCACATGCTTTGATTAAACTCCACCTATATGGGTAGAGAAAAGTTTTCTGCAAACACTAATTCAACACATCACCCAAGGAAGTAAGTCATGGATGTTGTCTGCACACCACAGTCCCTCCAGAAGAATCACTTCAGACAATCTTTTTTGTTGGAAAATCAATTTCAGCCTCCCTGGCTGCGAGTGAGAAAGTGCACGTTAGAGGAAGAAACGCTCTCAATGTGTGGGAGTTTATATAGAGGTAACTGTCTAGGTCTGGCTTGTTCTAAACGTAACTGCAGTTTCAAGGTTTGCCTACGTTAACTGTAGTGAAAAAAATAAGACATAGATGTTAAAAATGCTCATACACGTTGAGTAAAATTTTACAGGAGGAAGCTACGATGGTTTGTAGCAATTATTGATGTACACACACTGTACTTTAGAAATAGAGCAGTAGGTGGCACTGATGGCACTAACATTTCTCTAGTGTCTGTATTGGTTTATTCGATCAAAACTGTTTTATCCCTCTCACTAAATCCTGGTTCGTGACAAACTGTAGTTTTATGAAGTCCATGGAAAACAGAATCACAGCACAATCAGCAAAATGGGAGATCTTCATCTGGAAGAAAAGTCCTTGCCTCAGTCTGAGACACGTAAGGAGGAGAGGAAAAGAAGAACAAACACAGGATCCTTGATAAAATGAACTCTTAGTACTCAGCAATGCGGGCTGCCAAGATTAAAGCAACACTTATGAAGAATCTTAAGGAACTTAGAGATAGAGGCTGAGCTTTATTTTGTACTCCTGCAAGTAATATCCACTCTTCTAACGGGACACATTACAGGTAGTTGTTTGCCGAGGATGGTTTTAAAAAAGCAGTATGATAACATTGTATTTCTTTTTTTTATCTCTTCACTGCAAGTTTTTGTTACCTTCTTTCTTTTCCCTTTTTGAACTTCATTGTGGTTATTTCCTGTCTTCAATTACCTAACTTTTAAAGGTGTTCCTTTGATCTCCATTTGATGGTGTCTTTTTATCCTCACTGGAAGGCCTCACTGTTTATAACCTTTGCAATTTAGGTGTACTGATGAACCTTCCTAGAAATATTTTATTAAAACACCTCAAATTTTTACTTAATTAAAAAAAATTCCATAATTTTAAGGTAGAAATATCTATTTTCTGTGGTTTAGTTTTGTGTTATACAACCACAATAAGATGTCAACTGCACTTGTTTTTAACCCTTCTAAAGAAAAAAAAGGGTAAACCCTTACTGTATTTTGCTTCAGAATCTAGTAAACCTCAGTATAAATTCCCAAGTGGTAGAGAAAATCAGAATAATAAAGCAAACCTACCTAAGTCATGTGTCTAAATTTTTCAGCAGCATCCTCCTCCTTTTTCAAAGACGCTTTGTGATCAGGCATCTTAGCTTTGCTGGCCAGCTGGCAAGCTGTTGTGTGGTCTGAAAACCAAGGGGAGAGCTGGGCTATGATGGATGGACAGGTGTGTGTAAGACTGAGATGTTGAGGTTCTTTAGCCTTAAAGCATTTGGCACTCAGCATATGGTGAAATTCTAGTCAAATTTATTGAAAAAGTGTCTGGGAAAAAATTCTGTGAGCTTTGCATCCAGATCCTAGGAGCTGATAAAATCAGGACCTGTTCTGAGGAGGTGGGGGACAGATAGCTGTGAGCTCAGCTACCACTCTGTCTTTCTCTAGTTGAGACACAGCTGTGATTTTTCTCCATTCAATACGCAAGGTAAATTGCTTACCCAAGGGAACTCTAGAAAAATCTCTTGGGAGGGGCACATACCCCCCTACCAATTAGTTGATTTTTCATGTTTTGAAGGATCATAAGTGTTTATCAGCCTGATCTCACTTTCCTAATACTCCAGGCTAGAAAATCATGTATTATTAAGCACTCTAACCTTGGTAGAAGACTTGAGCCTCAAACTTAGCCTCAGACCCCTGGGGTATTCTGGGGTAAATGGTTGTTGAGAAGTTCCTGGCTGAGAATACTCCCAAATTGGTAGAGACTTCCTCTATTCTGAATCCCAAACACATTAATGGTAATCGTATATGCTTATAAGCCTCTTAAAGCCACAGACTGGTAGACATCAGTTTATATCAACAATACAAACTATTTTGTATACATCTGTTAAAATAGTAATCAAAAATATCCAGGTCTTCATGGCACTTAGGCTGACATGAAAGGAATGATTTAGTTTTAGAGAGAAAACTGCCTGTTCAAAACTGTAATTACTGCCAAGAGGATAACAGCAGTTGTGTGGCATGACAAATAGCTAAACAATTTTATTTTCCTACCACAGCAGAATACCTACCACAGAAAATAAAAGGAAATAATGCTTCAGAACAGCATATGAACTCCTAGGAGTGTTGCTGACTGCTCTTTTTGCAAGGGCTGTTATCTTTAGGCCTGATCATAAGGGCCTTAGCTGTTGGGGAATCAGACCCTGTCAGCTAGACTGTTCATTTTCTTTCTGCCATTTACCTGTTTACTGCTAGGCTCTCCTGAGCTTCTAGCTTTGCTGTGCAAATGTCATGAGAAGTGAGGCTGCCTGAGCAGTCAGCTGAGGGTTCCCCCCGCATTGTTAGCAGCATACCAGAAAGCTGTTGGAGGACAAAGCCGTTCGCAGAGAGAATAGCTCATTGAGAGAATGGCTTATTTTCTAGCACATTGGTCATTTAGGGACATTGCAGAGTCTAGGGAAGATCAGGGAGTTGTTCAGAAATGCTCTGGGGCCATCCCTAATTGCCTGCTTGAACTCCACAAGTTCAGATCACTACAGCTGTGAAGTGACAGCCTTCACCCCTGCTTTGTCCAAGTCCAAAAAGTGCTCCAGATCTCACACGAGTGGAGAATTGTTCCTTCCAGTTAGAAGACAGCTGTACAGTGACCTTCTGAAATGGCCAGCAGGGAGAAGATGCCATGAAACATGTTAAGCTTGGGAAGTGATGTGACACAATGGACTTTTCTCAGTGACATGTTATATGTTTTGTCCCAAATAGGCATGGAGTGCGTGGACTCCAGGAAACACCAAACAAAAGACATTCATATCAGGTGGCCTGAGAGGCTGATGTTCCTACCTCTGCAGAGCATTGTGGTCTCTGCTGCTTCATCCAGGAGAGTGGAAATTACAGTTAGCCATCCTGCAGATATCAATTCACCAGGGGCAAGTTTAATGTTAATCCTTTTGGACTTGGTTTTGGAAAAGGATACCATGGTAGTTTGGCCACTAAGCTGGAACCTGCAATTTGGATAAGGATCAGAATGCTACAATCCTATTTAAAGTTGAAAATAAATGCTGCAGTGACCAAGTATCCCTCTGAGGGACAGGACTGTTAAATGCATAAAAGCTATGCTACAAATCATGTATACCAGTTTTCCACATGAACAGAGATTTGGGAATGTTCCTATTTTTAAGTCACCTCACTCCAGGCACCTGAAGTGATCTCTTAACAAAGGATGGACATTCAGCTCACGTTCTCTGAGAGAGCAGTCTCCCTTTCAGTATCTCCAGCCAGGCACTAGGCATTGGAGACTGAAAAAACCCACTAGTTCTTTTGAGAAATCAATGCACAGGCACATGTAAACACGATTTCTGAGAAACACCAAGATTTTCTGTGTGATGTCTGATATGGCTGTAACTTGTAAAAGTAAAATGCACTAAACTTTTACCTGTGTTCTACTGTACAGTGCCTTGCCCCTACCTATAATTCAGACTAATGTATAAAAACACTCACAAACACTTTCCTAGATATACACACACATATTTGCTTTGATATTTATTTGTTTTCTGTGGTCAGCACAGTGTTTGTGGCATATTTAGCATGGGATTTGTCAGTGTGTTGGTGGAACTTGTGGTATTTTCTCCTTAACTACAAATGGTAATCACAGACCCACTAAAGCCTCACTTACCCAATATTCTGGGAATTTCCCATTTTCTTGTGATTCCTTTTCTCATAATAAAGTAATTATTATTCCTTTCTGTTACAGCAAAGGGGACTCTTTTAGCTTTTGGGTGTTTTTGTTAGAAATGTTAAAAAGCTCAGGCTAGGTATGAATCCTTAATACATCTCCCTTATTTTGCGTGGCCTTGGAGGAATTGTTATCAGAGCTGGCAGCTCAGCTTCACAGAGCTTATCTGCATCTCCTCAAGTAGCCAGGACTGACTGCATCATTTTACTTCTCTGGCTGCAAGCAAAGATTTCTATGCTTTGAAATACTGTGCTGCAAATTCAATGGTGTAGTGCTGACAGAGGCATTCGCATCCATTCAGCTATGTAAGTATAGTAAGGACTTTCAGTATAGTAGGACTTCATAAAGAAAACAGGTTATCCCATGATGAGCATCAAGATTGAAGTTTAACATGTTGAAATTTAACCCCACTCAACAAAACACTTATACATAAATCCTACTCAGTGGGATATAAGCACTTGATCTAAGGTGGTTGTGGTCTTAACTTCTTTTCTTTCTGTTTAAGAACCACTTTGAAATGACTTTGAAAGCCCTTGAAGCATGTGAGAAGACAAATGTTTCTGTTTATTCTTCTTCTGACTTTTATCTTAAAAAAACCAAAACCCTGCAGCATTCAGAATCTGTCCAGAAGTAATTTTAAAAATATTTATTTCCTCCTACTGCATAAAAATTTGCTATGGGAAAAACAAAGTCAATAAAATGAGCAGAAGTTCAACAAATACTCATCTAGAGTGATCTTCACTCTGAGAGTATTGGGGACTACTCTGTTGTCACATGTGAGTAGGAAAACAAATTTGATGTGATTCTTAGACATGATAATCATTCCTGATTCCCAGTGATATTGGGAGAGTATTCCAGTATCATCTACTGGTAGAGAGTGCTGAATGAACAGAGGCTTTGGAAATAACTGCATTTCTGTCTTGTCTGAAATACAGAAATAGCAGCACAGAGAAAACTATCTTAAGCAAAATGTTGGGGTTTTTTTCTTCCCTTTGTGTTTTTATTTAGCACATCTCACAGAGCAAGAATTATGAATATTCTCTTGCAGAAATCAATGCTGGTAGCAATCCACCTTCATGATATTTTGACAAATTTCATGGATTTTTTTTACCTCAGATATTGAGTGATGGCTGATTACCACTAACAGCACTGTTTGTTGTTTTACTAAGCTTGCACAGAGTTGCTATACAGGCTGGTAATAAAGCAAAGGATGTTACTCATCTCAACGTTCTGGATGTGCAGGTGGAAAAGTCAAGCTCTACCTCCTTCACATACATTTCTTTGGAAAGCCACAATACAAACACAGCAGTGACAGCAATTATCTGAGGCTGAGTGTAACTCAGGGGACTGAGTTCTGTTCCTCTGGCACAACCATGCCAGTAGTATCCCTCCTGTCTCTGGTGTCTGTCAGTAGCTGCTTGTCCCATCTGACATTTGCAGGGTAGTCAGACTGACTTTCTATTCTGTACCCTGTATCTATATACCTGCAAATGCAAGGGGGTCTAGGTCCTTATAGCAATTAAAATAACATTACTGGTCATACCTCATGTGAGTCGAGCAGGTTGTCTTCAGTGCTTTCTGAAGCGTTCTGCTCTGCTGCTTCTCACTGGCTGAACTACCCTGTCCAGCAGCACTGCAGTGTTTCCTGTTAGACCAAGGAGTGACAAAGGTACCTCTTGACACATAGGAACATGATTAAAAACATGTATTGCCTTTCATGGGATAAAACAAGAACAAAGTTCCTGTATCAATGGGCTATACAAATAAAGCATATAAAAGATAAGCATGAGTCTATTATGGTCAAGAAAAAAACCACACAAGTATCTTTTAGAGATGAAGTACTATGGCAATATAATTATTAAGGGATTTTTATGGTTGATATTACACTACATTATGGATAAACTCCAAGTAACAGGAAGTGATAGGCTGATGTTGTGTAAGCATACGTAGGGAAGCTATTCTGCAGCCATGCGACTGCAGTGAAGTTAAGATACAAGACTGCGTGATAAGACTTGTAACAAAAAATAATTACGATATAATTAACGTACTTGCATAGGGCTTACAAACATCAGTGAATGCAAAAAAGTCTGAAGATCCTATTTATAAAACCTCAAAATCCCCCAGCCTCAGATACTCTCCTATTTAACCATTTTGAACCAATCCCTCATAACACCCACAGACAGTTCATTGTTGTTTGCATTTCTTAAGAGTTTTCCTTCATGATATCATCTCCCCCAAGGTAGGAGTTCCTACAGCAAGGCTGCTGATGTGCTAAGAAAAGTGCTCATCATGCAAACCACTGTTCTTTCCTCATTCCTTCAGCTCCCTGCTTTATCTGTATCCACTCACTTTTTTTTGTCACACTTTTTTGTAGTAAAGATTGTCATTAGCTCTCTGGTTGCTTCACATCAAGGCACAAAAGATAGTGTACTGTTATGTCCATGATCACTAACAAAAAACCCACCTCTGTGGACTCAAGAGAGGACTGAAGAAGTAGTTAAACACGAGGTGACAGTAACTTCCCAGCTCAACCACTGATTACCATGTTCCTTTCACTGTGTCTCAAGCTCCTTTGGGCCTCAGTTTGCTGACAACAGAACAAGGTATGACCTACACTTTAACAGGGTAGGAGCGCACACTGATGCCATCAGGGACAAAAGAGTTTTAGTGTACCCGAGTGATCTTTAAAAACAAGATTCACTGTCAGAAGTTAAAAGGGCCCACTCCCTTTCCTCTTAACACAACTGAGGCCTCTTCATACACATCAGTCTCAAGAATCCTGCAAGATCACGTCACATAACATAGCTTTAAATTATTTTACTAACTGAGAACAGTAAGTAAGGACGAAGCCAGGAAGGAACCGTGCAAGGTAGCCAACTAAATGTGGTCAAGGGAAAATTGCTAACGGGCATGTCCTGCAAAGAGCAGCAGCTTATATCATTTACCTCATGATAGCAGATCATGAGCAGTTCTTAGCAGAAAGTTAAGCTAATCTATCCAGGAGTGGAAAGCCTTCCAGTAAGATCTCCACCATGAGTTATGAAAGCAGAGACTATAATTCTCCCTCTCCTATCAGTAAAGGAGTCTGGCATTTAGCCTGCAACCAAGAATGAAACATGTCCTAAGGTCGTCTTGGGATATCCTTTGTAAATAGTGCTGTCACCAGCATCCCACACATGATATTTCATTATCTACATGACACTGACCAAATCATAGGAGTTATCTTGCAATGACAGGACTTGCATGACCTTTTAAGAGGAATTATAATAATTAAGCTATTTGCTTGTATATGTGTTTTAGTCCACTACTCAAAAGCATTTTAATGGAGCAAGAAAAGGCCTTTAAATTGCTCCAGGTGTCTCAGATGAAACAAGACTTGCAGACCCCTGAATTATGATACTGTTTGTCCCCTGGACATTTAGGCTGAGCAGTTCTAGGCATTCCAGTCAAGTGCTGGCTATTATATCTGCTCCATAATTGGAAGTGATCAAGAAATAAAACTTCGGGATTTACTTTTAAATCTGTTCTCTCCCCAAGTATATAAACACATGTGAAAATCATGCTGAAATCTAAGTATTAAAGGCTCAATTTGACTTGTTCTATAGACAAGATTACCATGGGAGTCCAGTCTTTAACTCTAAAAAAACCCTTGGATTTTGGTAATCAAATAGGAAAGAACCTTGTTTGTTCTAAACATTATGAAAGCTAGGCACCAATAACAGGCAAAGAACTGAATCCAAAAGAGAAGGATCTACAGGACCCCTTTTCTAGGCCAGTGGCATAGAACCTTAACCTTGGTGTATTTTGGCAGGTGGCCCAGAGGAAAATCCCTATTCAATTTCCTCTACCCATCAGGAAAAAAAAATAGCAAATACTGTATCAGAAACAAGTCTGGGAATGAACCACACTTAGTCAGCATCTAGACTGAAACTAAATCACACAGAAAAGGCTCCCAGTCAGGTTGTCTTAGTGAAATCACATCACAGGTGATTACTACATTGTTTCTAACCTTTTAAAAGGACATGTGTGACTACACTTCCATATAGTCTGGGGTAAACATTAAAGGAGAATGCTAGGTAATTTAAATGCTGGAAATAAGTCACTAGGACAAAGCATGCCTGAAAGTTGCTTTATTTGTTCATAAGGTCTGTGCGTTACAGCAAGCATAAATTTAGCTACTGTGGACAAAGCTCAGTCTGAAAGAGCATTAAATGTTAACCATAGAGATGTATGGTGAGTAGAGCCCACATTTGCACACAACACACTGTTTTTCTGTTGCTGGAATCTAACATTCATGAGTTAGAGATCTTTGATTTCTTTCTGGATGTTCCATAATGACTCTGCGCTCTTCTTCAGCTGAGCCACCTCATCATCCTTCAGCTTTTGGTTGATGACACTTGTCAATCCAGAGGCACTTAGGACAGAAGGAAGGCTCATGAAGACATCATTCTCAATGCCATACATGCCCTGCAACAAAAAGAGATCATTCAAACATGAGTCCATCACCCTAGACCTGGTTTAAGTTTACATAGCATGAAGCCTTCTGAGAGTGGAGCTTAAGACTTTAACATTTTGCAGCCTGTAGAAAGTTCCAGTTTTCAGTCACAATGTATTTGAGGACAATAAAAACCTCAGAACTATTTTAATCCAAGTGATTGACAATACTGAGATGGTTGATTTCAGAAACCCCACCTCCAGACCCCTCATTTATATAGCACAAATACCTACCAAAATTCAAAGACATAGGATTAGGGAAGGTCTTTTTTCCCCTGACTGCAGAGGGAGCAGTAAGTTCAGCCTGCTCAGAGTCCTTGCTGCACCAGAGGTTACACAGGTGCAGACCAGATGCTGCCAGTTACACCAGCTACAAAAGGACACAGCTCTCTTCCCTGGCACCTTTGCTAGGTAAGTGGTTCATGGAACCACAGCTGGGCCTCCATGAAGTTTTCCATTTTTGTACTGAAACTTCCTTTTTAATGAATCTGCATGCCACACATGGCAAACTTTATGCAAGGGTAATACAACACTGGGTAGACTACAAAGAACTTAGTCTGCCCTCCTCACAAGTGTGGAGCTGAAGCCAAGAGGTCAGACTAGAAAACTGCAATAGTAAGCTCCCATTTTAAATTCAAAGCAGTATTTTACAAAGCTTCCTTTGTTCAGCACCTTGCTAATTGAGACTATTTAGCTTTTCCATAACAACAAAATGAACTAGAGCATCCAAGTAGCCACCACTTCTTACCTTTACCAGTACTGAGACTGAATGAATCCGGCACAAGTTCTTCAGCATGGTCTCACAGATGTCAGCAACGCTAAGGCCAATAGCCCAGCTTACGTATCCCTTAAGTCTGTTTACCTCATGGGCACTAAGGAAATATTGAAATACAGTTGCATTAAAATGTCTTCAAGACACTGTGTGAACACTAGTCTTAAGATGAGTAAATGTTTTCCATTTAAAATATTTGAAAACTGTGTGACATACATTGTAAGATTTAGAATTAAAAAAATGTAAGAGTTAAATATTTCAGGATTAGAAGATAAAGTATGAGATCTACACTATCCCAAATGTATAATAAAGAAGCCCTATTGTTTCCACAGGATAACTAAAAAGAAAAATAGCTTCCATCTATGAAGAGTTCTTAGTGTTAAGTAGGAAAAAAAAGATACCTACAACTGAACAAGCTCTCTATTCAAGTTAGTGGCACAATCATTCTGAGTGCCTTTGGAATAGGTAAACATTTAGTCAGTCATGCACTACCTGCACACACATCCTAGTTTTTTTTTAACTAATGTCTGCATACACTTTATACCAATATAGTCCTTATTTCACAAGACAAATGGTTTAGCAATATGTATGGTTACCTCTAGAAAAATTTCCCTAGATCAATGAACAAGTTTTCCCAAATCAACTCCAATGCTCTGCTCACAAAAACAGAACTTCTCTTAGAGTCTCGTGCGCTTTGAGCAAAGTTAACCTATTTAAGAAGGTACTTGTGAGAAAACAAGTGCGCAGAGCTCCAAGTGCTGCAGTACTAAGTGGATATGCTATGCAATAGCTTGTCTCACTGCAGGATAATAAAGTTTACCAACTGAAATCCTGTATTTCTGTGTTTAAACAAGTAGTTCCACTTACTCTTGCAAGCCTCTAAATAAAAGGGCATGAAAGCTGCAGCAGAATGGAGAGGCAGGAAGCAGTGTGCAGACTCGCTATTTTCAGCACCACATCTATCACCTTATTCCTCAAGTCACTGTACCTTTCAACCACTTGCTTGTGGAGATCCTTCCAGTTCTCACCATCCTTTTCAGTTCCTGCAGCAGGATTCAGCTCCTGGAAAGGAATGCCTGCCACATTAACTCCACTCCAAACAGGCACTGTAACAGAGAGAGGGGACATAAGTTTCAATAGCATTTAGTGACTCCTCCTCCACTCTTCCTACCCAAGTTGGAAACAAAGTACTAGTAGCCAGATTTGAGGCAGATTTTAAGTTTTCATTTAACTACAGTTAGTTCTAAGAACTCTGGGGGTCAAATGTGAACAACAGAGCTTTCAGTCCTTTAAAACAGGTAGACATTTGAAGTCTGAAACTCAAATTCTAGCAAAAAGGTACATCCTAACTGTTCAGCCTTTAAAAGCTAATTTTACTTAAAAAAATGTAAGTATCTATTTGCTGTCCCACTAATCAGGAATCTTGAATATCAGTAATTCAAGAATTCTACTCTTATTTCCCCAGAGTAGCAATATGCAAACTTATAATACTGAGAGGAATTTGCACATTGACCTTCATATTGGAGGCTTACAGGCAGACTCATTCCCTGTTCCTGTGAAGTAACTAGGAAATTTCTTAGTTACTCCAAAGCAAAAGCAGCTATAACACTGAAGCAAGGTGAGCTCTGTGTGTACTCAGCCAAGCTCTGTTTTTATTACAGTGTAGGGCTGGCTTCTGTAAATACTGTTGTTGATTAGACACCTTGATCAGATGCAATGGGACATTGAAGATGTGGCTCCATTAGAAATACACAGTACTAAAATATAAAACAGTACCAATCTACATAGATGTTCTGCTACATCATTTCAGACTTGAAATACATGAATTGAATGAAGACAAATAAGCTGCTTTGATTTCACATGGTTTCTTGTTGATGTCCAACAGTAGGAAAAGGGGGAAAGGGTGCAAGCTGGAGTGTAGGAGGTTCCATGTAAACATAAGGAAAAACTTTGTCACTGTAAGAGTGACAGGACACTGGGACAGGCTGCCCAGAGAGGCTGTGGAGTCTCCTTCTCTGGAGACATTCAAAAGCCTCCTGGACATGTTCCTGTGTGACCTGCTGTAGGTGAACCTGCTCTGGCAGGGGGGTTGGACTAGATGATCTTTCAAGGTCCCTTCCTAACATTCTGTGATTCTGTTTTAAATAGCATGGAGAAAAGTCACAAAATAAGATAAGAGCTCATTTTGTTAGCCTGAATCTGGATTGTTAGCTTTTCCTACTATTTGTATCAGGCTCTGCTATTGACATAAGAAGAGCTAATTTTGCTTTCAGAGGAAGCTTGTGCTACCAGCTACTCCAAAAACTGATGATAACTGAGTTATGATACTCCAAAAACAGAGGATAAACAGAAGTAGCAAGCTGTAACCTTTAGAGCACAACTTTAGCTAACAAAATTGGCTTTTTCACTCCAGGGTTTAATCATACAGCCACAATCACTTTTATTAAAAAAGTATATCTAGGTTTCCTGGACTTGTATCAACCCTGAACTTCATAAAAACATGGCAAAGTGCTAGTTACTCAAGCTCAGCTGTATCTGTTTTCAGATTTCTATAACACCCCTTAGGCCTCAGGCTCTAACATTGTAATGCTTATTCCCAAGGAGGTCAGCACTACTCCTTACCACTAGAATCACCGAGTTCTCCCAAGATCCAGCCATGGCAGTTGGCTGGGTGAATACCAAGTCTTTCACCGATCAGATAGCGAAATCTAGCTGTGTCAAGATTGCAGCCACTTCCAATCACACGGTGTTTTGGCAGGCCACTCAGCTTCCATGCGACATAGGCTAATACATCCACTGAAAAGAAAGACATACACAATGAATTAAGCCATTCATGTATACCAAGAATGCTCCAACAATTACTTTACTGCAAGTAATAGAGCAATCAATCAGAAGGACTCAAAACACAGTTGTCCTCATTGGTATTTTAGGTCTTACTATTTGGGGGATTAAAATTAATGCACTGCTTGAAATTTAGGACACATCAAGCTACTGTTCGAAGAACACTGAGGAAGACCTTTGGAGATTAGTATCCTACCAACTAAAGTTAGAGGCACCTTTTTGTCACAGCTAAGCCCTTAGAGTATCCAGAATTGGGACTAAACTCCTGTAGCTAAAACATTCCAACAGTTTCCTGAATTAATGTTACCTTCCACTTCATTATCACAATAAGAGGTAAAGCAATTTACAGTGAAACACATTTGATATTTATTTAGGTACTCTGTTTCTAGTTGGCAACTACTTCATCTTAATTTCTTGGAGATTTGTGCATTAAGCAGTCTCTGCACTGATGACCTCTGTAACACTGAAAGCCAGATGAGCAATATGCTTTAGCTGCATGTGGCTCTAACACCACTTTAGAAAAAAACAAACCTAGGCTGGGGCAGAGAGAGGGGTACGTGAGCAGAGAGAGAAACCTCTAATCCACAGCTCAAAGCAACAATAATAAACAGGCTGCAGTAATTAATTACAGCTCCAAAACTCTCAAAAGCCAGTTCTCAGGAGGGAATATATTTGTGTATATAGATCTGAAATACATAATTTGCTCTGCTCAGGCACCAAATGCATGTCATCTCTGTACAGTTCACACCTTGCTGTTACAAGTGGCCTGCTCATCAGGCACAGCTTCCCTACAGCTTCAGCTGGAGCAGTTCCTGCCAGGGTCCCAGTAATCTGTACAGACCACAGAGTACCTCCCTAACAGCTACAATTCCTCCAGACAGTCTGGCTTTCAAGTCAGGTGCTGAGACCTGCACCCAGACTTCGAGTGCTGCTTTGTAATCTCCATGTTTGCCTACAGTAAGGCTTTCCACACTCAGGACAGGCTGTGGACAGTGCTGTCTGAGCTAGAGCCCAGAGAGATCTGGGGAAGTTAAACAGGGAAGGACATCAAGGTCATACACCAACACATACAGTAGACACCCCTGACACTCCAGCATCCCTGAAGTCCCTTCTAATGGGCTCACAATAACTTCCACTATATAAGACTAGTGGACAAAATTCCACACGTTGAGAAAACGAAGTATTATAAAAGCACGCAAAGTTTTCCTGAAAATACAGCTAAGACTATAGTGCAAGTTCTTCATCCCAAAAATGGCCACATCATATCTAGACACAAAAGAAAGTTGTTTTACAAACCATTTAAAAGCAAAATGGATGCCTCCTTTAGACATAAAAATTTTAAACTGCTGCTTAAGCCAATTTATGTAGAAAACTGAAGCATTTATCTTGAAGCATACTTTTAAAATATGGACACCATGAGAAGTTCTGAATTAAAAAAGCATCAGAAAGTACAGAATACTGGTTTGTATTTTGTGGATAGCAACTATGTGGCAGGTGTCTATGCAGAGCTATTAATTTTCAGCATTCAAGTTGTATTTGACAAGATTAGATAAAATAAAACACTAGTTCTCTGACAGTATTCGTTGACGTTCTAGGAATAGACTGCCTTACCTGGGTTGGAAACCACCAAGATGGTGCAGTTGGGGCTATGTTTGATGATCTGAGGGATGACAAATTTGTAGACATTCACATTCCTTTGAACCAGGCTGAGACGACTCTCCCCCTCTTGCTGGCGTACTGCTGCAGTTACTATAACAATCTTGGAGTTGGCTGTAACAGCATAGTCTACAACACAGCATGGAAGAGGATACATGGAATGTGTTAGACTTATCACTAATTTCAGTAGCATTGTGTTCACACAGCTATTATGGGTAGCTTCTCCACTGTGCATACATTCAAACCCCCCAAAACACAAGACATCAATATCATAGCCAGCACCATCACGTAACATTGTCCCGATATATCAGTATATGGGCCTTCGGAGTACATTGAACCCTCTGAATCTCATTTCCACTACCCAAATAACAATACTATTTCTTCTACATCAAAGAGGTACTAGAGTTTCATTAAAATCAATTTTACTCAACAAGCCCCAAACTAAAGTGGCTATTAGAGATGTAAGAGAAAGCCCAGATTAAGAGCCACTCCCATTGTTATAGTGCTCATCTGTACTCTTACCCCAGTTCATATAGTTTAATTTTTCAAAGCCAAATCCCTAGAGTTCTTTAGGATTACACAACTAATGCTCCACTATTCAGCAAATTCACAGAATATCAGTATTAAATAAAAGAAACTGAGGTTCACCTTTGTCTGCCACAATCTTGTGAGTTTGAAGGAACAAGCTCCCGTGCTGTAGATCCATCATTTCTCCTTTTAGTTTGTCTTCCAAAACATCAACTAGAGCAAGTTCATCACAAATACCCTGAAAACAACAAAATTTGAAGGAGTCAATGAAGCAGTTAGCTTGCATTTTAAAAGTTACCCCTGAATTAAGCTATATTACATTTTAAAATGACATGTTACACATCTGAAAGCATCTCTTCTCCAAAGGTAAACTAGTAGGACAGCATCACCTTGGTGTTTTGATGTATCTCACAGTAACAAAGTCAGAGGCTACTTCAGCACAGGCTCATATTATTCATTCAGCCTTTCAAAAAAAGGTATTATTTGTGGAGAGTCTGAATGAAAAGCTAGCTCTCTGCTAGTAAGGCATGTCATGATTTAGTTATCTTAGGAAAAAGCTTACATTTTTCAGACTCATAACAAACACTCTAAATCTATCCAGCAAATAGGCCCATTTTAAATATTTAAATACCTAATACAACACATAATTATCAAATACATATTCTTTTGTATCATTTCTTCAACCAATTCGTTTCACATAAAAACCAGAATGAGAACAGACTTATATTCCTCGATACTAAATTACTATCAAAAGAAAACAGATTCTTTACCTCATTTTTTTTCCTGCTAGAGCTACTACATTATATTTACTTTGCAGAACAGATTTAGCCATGTATGCTTCTTGTCCAGCCAGGTTAAACTGGGAGATAATGTCATATAGTCTCAGATCAGGAAAACAGGAAAATATTGGGGTGGAGGAAAAAGGCCTTCTGCTATAATGCAAAGTTTTATTGCCTTCTGACAGAAGTGTTTACTACCCTTGCAAATTCTACTATACTTACAGGCTTATCATTCAGTAAATTATACTGAGATTTAAGTTACTTCTATTTTCCTAGGTATCGACACCCCATTTGAAAGCAGTTAAGCTATTTTCATGCTATTGAAAGTGTTACTGCAAGCAAGCTTTGTTTACTTTTATGTAACAAGGTAACACTCATTACTTCAGATGGAAATATTCATTATTTGAATAAACTAAACTACTTTAAACATGCAGCAACATCATGCACAATTTTTCCTGTGGAAGAATATATTTAACAGCAGGCATATTTAAGTTTTTCATTCTATACTTCAAAATCATGTTAGAGTACATTGCTTTTCTGCATTGTTTCCTTTCCCAGCTGATTTGATCAACTGCTGAAGGAAAACTATAAGAATCCAACACTTGCTCTGTTCTCAAAATAGTCTACAGGGTAAAATTAAAGTCTCAGTTATTTAAACATTATGAAAAAGTATCCTTAACTGAAGTCACTGGTGTTAAACTAAGAATTAAGTGTAAAAAGAAGTTGAAAAAAGAATGTGTGCACATGTGTGATCACATATAGATTTTACATTACACAGTCTAACAATATGGAACTTTCAGTCTAGACCTTCCAACCAACATTCAGCACTCAGCATGGTCAAGGAGCCACCTCTCACTGAAACAGAAGAGCACCTGGAATAACACCAGTGACTAGTGTCATGAATTTGCACCACTGTTGCCTAGAGAAGAATTCAGCTCATTATTAGCACACACAGGAATGAAGTCCACACAATCACCAAATACAGTTTAAAATAGTCTCATTGAGAACAGCTGACTTGTGACTGTGGAGATGTTTCCTTTCTAAAAGAGTATGGCAACATCAGTGATGTTTCTAACTGAGAGGGAGCTAAAAATAACCAACATGGAAGTTCTAGTGTCATATTTATATTAAATACAATACCATTAAACTGAAATTAGTATTATCACACTGTTCAATTTTATAAAAGCCATCTAAAACTCAACTGTGTCTACATATTATAGAAGATTCAGTACAAAATTTTATGCCCTGGTTTAACCAAAAGACATCCTGGGGAGCCAAACATCTTTTACAAGTCAAAGCCACATCAAATGCTATGACGAGAATCGTATGGTTTTGTTATAAAAGTGTTTTATACTCAACCTATTCTTGCAAGGGAGAATAATGGAGAGCAGAATCCTGGCTGAAATACACTTCATGCCATAATCCAATTTTGAGAAATTCTACACCAGTTTTTACTCTGGGTTTGGTGCATACAACTCATCAACAGTAAAGCTTTGTGCCTAGATTTCTGAAAGCACAGTTTGATCCTACTCAGTGTATTAAACACTGATGAATGTGGGATTGTAGTGAGGTTTGTGGTAACTTCACCTGGCTCCCTCACTGCCAACCTTACAGGTTACAGTACTCCAAAAACAAATGAGTTCAGTCCACAAGAGGTAAATATTTGCTTAAAAAAATAAAAACACAAATTGAACTGTCATAGTTTTTAAAACTATATAACTAAAGGAGAAATTTAATGGAAAAAATAATTTGTTACTTTCACACCAGTACTTAGTTTCACTGTGGCCTTTTCTTACTGTCAGTTTTTCTTGCTCACAAGACTCATGAATATCAGCAAGTGAAAACCCTTATATTTTTTAAAATTATTAAAACCCCAGTACTTTAAAACATGCATCCTAAAGGCAGCAGGTAGAGGAAGGATCATCTCCAAATAAGATACAGCTGGTTTAACAGTACATACAAGAGTTCTGATCTCACTGTGAGCTACTTGGTTTAAGACCTGCCCCTGCAAGAAGGTAGGGCACATCTGTCTATGCCTTCTTTTAAAAGAGGCCTGCAGCTCCCACTTGTCTTTTTGACAACAGCATGAGAGGAATCAAATTTAACACATTTACAATACTATCTAAAAACAAAGGGCAAAATACAAGGGATCCTTAATGTATAATAAGCCTTTCCTTTGCTCAAAGACTGCAACATGAGCTTTGCCAAAACACTCCAGAAACCAGTAACAGGAAAAGTCAGAAGAACCTCTAAGTCTAGCCCTCTATTTTTAGTTTTCAGAAAGTTAGCTTAAACTTCTCTGGAAACAATAAAGTCATATATGAGCTTAAGAAAAATAAAGAAGCCTACTGAAGGGGATAGCAGTATTTTCAGTTACTACAGAACATATGCACTAAAAGAGTAAAAAGCATCATGCATAGTTCCGATTCCTATCCCTTATTTCACATGGATTTCTGCTCTGTGTTCTTCGCCCAGCAAACTCCAGCTTTGTTTTAGAAAAATAAAATTAAAAAGAGAAAGAAAAGTTTAGCCAGGGCTTCGGAGCTATTGCTCACTACATTCTCCCAGCAGCCTGCAAAATAACTCTGCCTAATGAGAGATTTATTGCTAGGCACGGATGGCAAGGTGGGAGGACAAGGAGAAACCAAAGGGGCAATCAGCTTTGCATGAAGGCTGTAGATCACTGCTTGCTTACACTAACTGCAAATAATTCATTCCTGTACTAACCTACCAAATTTCCCACCATTTGCTAAGGCAAACATGCAGTAGCAGTACAGGACATTGCAGCCGTGGGAAGTGGAACACCACATGGCCTTTGAGCCGTACCTTTCCAAGGATGCTGACGGCACAGGCCATCCCAACCGGTCCAACGCCCACTATGGTTATCTTGTTGCTGGGGACCGCAGGGCCCGGAGCAATGGAGGTCATCAGCTTTTCTTTGAGAGTAGCCATGGTGTTCTGCAAGGACAGGTAGAAAGATTTGGTTCAAAGCAAGCC
>NW_010299755.1:0-337 GCF_000700745.2 Antrostomus carolinensis | reverse complement strand
CCCCCCTGCCACAGCCAGAAACTTGCCGATGGAAGTGCTGTGAGCGGCTGCTGACAGCAGTTTATATGGGGGGCTTATGGTTTATATGGGGCAGCCACCCCTGCTGGCACCTTCCACCGCACCAGCCCACCCAGGCACCCACTGCCCCTGAGCCACAGGGCTCCGGCTCCCCTTCCTCCTGCCCCTGCTGCTGCCCAGCAAGGGGCTGAAGGGCGGCAGAGGCTGCTCTGGTAGCACATAACGGAATATCCTCCTGTTCCAGAGCTCCCTGAGGGTCCCAGCAGAAGCAGAAACACCTTCTGCTTTTACGGCTCTGTGGCATTCGCCTCCCTCAAAC
>NW_010299754.1:0-15103 GCF_000700745.2 Antrostomus carolinensis | reverse complement strand
CCCTCCCTCCCTCCCTTCCTTCCTCCCTTCCCGGCGCCGGGGAACATAAACAGGCAGAGAGGTGAGCTGCCCGTCAAAAAAACCCCGTCCCGAATAAAGTCATATCGCCATGTGGGGCGTTGAGATAGATATCTGTAACAGAACAACTATTAATTATTTCGGAAATTTGCTACTAATGGCTTTGATTTTAGAAACCAGAAAAATAATTTCATTTTAAGAATTAAATATGATTAATTTTTCTCAGCTTAAAAACATACAAGCAATTTTAAGTTTGCGACTGAAGAGAAATGTAGTGGGGAAAAATAATAACTGAACTATAAAGCTTTTAGAAAGAGGTTAAAATGGGACCTGAATATAGGTAAGAATTTTGTATATTCTAATACAATGATTTACATTGTTATTTATAATTTTAAAAAGGCTTTCTTAAGATCTAGCAAAGGAAGGGAGTTTAATTGCCAAGTCATAACCCTGGAACATCACTTCTGAAACTGTGGTGGCACAATATAAACACTCCCGAGTAAAAAATGCGGTAGCAATCAGCTTACTTTCTGCAGAAATAAGTAGCAAGTAGTGACTGAAATACTGCTCAGTGGGTTTGTATTTGCATCCACAGACTATCCTAGCCCTTGCACACCTCTGTGTGCGCCTGCACGCCGTGTGTCTCTTCTCCAACAACATCCAGCAAGGCTTAGGTGAGCCCCATGTTAGTGCTGAGACTGGCCTGTTGTCCTGCAGCGTCTGTTCTCCTGGGTTTCTCACTGTTGTAGTGTTGTACCACAATGAGATTCACTGAGGATACGGTTCATACTGCCTGCTTGCATTCAACGTGAAGGTCTAGGTGAAAGCTTGTTGTATTTCTTCTCAATCCCTTATTTAAATGTCTCTTTCTCCTAACTCCCATGACGTATTTCAGGGAATAACAGTCACTTTTTAAGTGAGTTGAGAGTACTACGGAGAGTGGATTGGAATATACTTGGAAAAGCGAATATTTTGTGGTTCTTTGTTTAATGAAATGGAAAACATACATGAAAACAGAACTATGTTGTCAATGTGGCTTCAAGATCCACTAGCTTCCATAGGAATGCGTACATAGTGCCTTTGTGGCCCACTCTGACATTCATTGCAACTGACAGCATCCGCTGATGACAGCCTTGGAATGAACTGATGAATGGATGGTTTGAATGATGATATATCTGTGAAGGTGTATGGATGTCAGTGCCTGATGCCTTTTGGTCATCAGTTACGAGTAATATAAAAAGAGGAAGAAAAAGGCATAAATAATAACAGTAATGGGCATAAATATGACCTGAGTGTAGTAAGATAGGGTCTGGCGGCCGGAAGATGTCGGGCTGTACGGAAGGGTAAGACCCCCCCCTCTCTCTGCTGGTGGCCAGTGGCACTTGGCCTGTGATGTAAGCGGGTGGAAGTGACGTGGTGAACCCACACCATATAGTACTGTGTCGCACAGCATTAAACGCCATTTGCAGCATCCTCATATTGGTGTCAGTGCTCATTGGCCCAGAGACGGGGTGTGTGTTTGTCTCTGTGCCTCCTCGACCGGACGGGACGTTGCGGGATAACAACTGCAAGACCTGAGGTGATAGTTTTCATCCGAAAGGTTATACATGCTGCTTCACCCCAGGTGTACAGAAATAGTAAATACATATTTTCTTTCTTTCTTTCTTTGTGGTGAACATTGGTAGATAATAACTAACATCTGCACAATTTACATAAGGAGGGAGATGCCAAATTGCAACAGGATTTTCAGAAGTGCTCAGCCTTTGAACAAAGTTTATTCATTGGGAATTAGATCCCCTGAAATTCTTGCTGGTTAGGCCAAAACAACTGGCATTGAGAGCTGTCAGGGGAAAAAAAAATAATAAAACTATTTTTATTACAAAAATCAGTTTTGCTGGAATTGGAATACGTTGAAGTTTCTGAAATTTCAAATTAAATTATTCTGGTTATAACATTCTGATTATTTATTTTAGAACATAGTCTATATTGTAGTATTAAAAAAATGTTGAAGCAACATTCAGAATGTTGTAAAGTCACACATTCTAGATGCAGGAGAGGTCTCCTATTTTATATCCTTTATGATACAGTTCATTAACTATTCTATTTCTTTTCCTACAAAATTCCTGGCTCATCCATTTGAGATCATGGAATTTGTCTGGCTTTGAACCAGGCTGGTTACTGAAGAAGACAATTATTTTTAGAGCCGTTGCCTCATTTGTTGCTGAAGTTGAAAGTGTATAGCAAATGAGATGGGAGTTTGCAGCAGTAAAAATGGTCACATTGCTAAAGAAGTTAGAGAGGGATGTCCTTGTCCTTGTTTCTGTCACGTTCCTATGTGGCAATAGGCAAGTTACTTCATTCTTTTTCCCAGGTGGTCACCAATATTTGTTCTTCATTTCAGGGTGCCTGACATCAGATCTTCAGTCTTGTCTGCAGAATCCCAGAATCCGGGTAGGTTATCCCAGAAGTGGTGAAAAAATGTATAGTTCTGTCTTTAAAAAGGATAGTGTAGAAGAGAAGATCAATGCCAGATGATGGAAAAATTTGGAGAAAACAAAGTATCAAGTAGGCATTATTTGTTTTCTGCAACTGTATTATTAGCTACCACCTTATGATGCATGAACATCTCTTACATGCACACTTTTCATTCTAGGAATTTTAAAAGTTCTTTATTCATTGAATTTGCAATGTTTTAAATACTGAGGGGTTTTTTTAACTTAGGTGCCATTTCTCAGCTTTTAAAAAAGCAGATCTAGCTTTCTTTTAAACTGCACTAGCAAATCACACTGCTTTAATTTAATTTATTTTTATTGTAATTTTGATAATTTTAACAGATTGTAGTAAATTTGGACTTTAATTATTTAAATTTTAAAAGAAACCGTGAACACTAACTATTTTATCAATTAATCTCAAAATTGATAATTGCTATTAGCCTCAAGGCATCAGTTCCCAGCTCTTTCTTTTGGTGACCTGACTTCTAACTTTGCTTCCAGTTGCATGTTCCATTCCTGAAACTGATTTTGTGTTTGAATCAGAAAAGTGAATACTTGTTTCAGACCAAAGTAATTTTAAACAATGAAAAATAGAGCTTTTTTTTTTTGTTTATTGCATTTTTATAAATAATTTCCATGCAAGTATATCTTGTTTCAGTTTTCTCAGGTCTTGATTATAAATTTTTTTCACTGACAAATATGTATAATGAAAATTTTATATCCTTAAGACAACTGAAAAACATACTAAACTAAATAGTTATATTAGTTTAGTATTAACATAATTCGTTGTACCTTTCTTATTTATAAGATTAGCAATTGGACTTAAAAAATAAATTAACTTATCCAAGTTGTATTGAAGTCTTCAGTTGTGAAATATTCTCAGAAGTAATTAAAAGGAGACATTTATATTGAAATATGTATATTTAAAGCTATTTATATGAGTTTCCTTTTATTGCTTGCATTTATGAAACTTCTGCAGTACTTCTTAGTGGAGGAGGGGAACATTACTGCCTCACCAAGGTATTTTGTCCTCTGCTGTTCAAGAGAGGACGGAACATTGCCTAGAAATGGCAGCCTTAGCTTAGGTGTGTGGTCCAGGACGTGGTGTCCCGCACCAGTTCTTCTGCAGAAGAAGTAAAAATCCTGTTTAATTGTGTCATTCTGTTTACCAGGGTGGATTTCAGGGTGTTACAAAGGGCAGCTGTTTGCCTTACTTCCATTGGAACACACCTCGCCCCAGGGATGCTTCGGTTCAGGACCTGAGCTCCGCGCTTCTTGCAGCCAGACAGCATTAGGTGAAGTGCCAGGACACCGTCCCACAGCACCCAAGCCCCAGGGTCCCGCCTTTGAGAAATGCTGGAGGCTGCCAAGAGGCTGCCAGGCTGTTTTCAGACTGGTTTTAGCTTTCTCAGACACAATGAATTCCAGAGTCTAACTGGCCATTCTGGGGGCAAAGGGGAATTGCCCTGTTTTATTTTCCATGAGCATTCTTTTGTTTTGCAGATGAAGGAAACCCCTATCCTTCTGCTCTCCACTACTTAGTGCTCCAAATATTATCATGCTTGTCTCTTCCCTACAGTGCACAACCTTGCTTTCTCTTCATATCAGATCTCTTCCATGTTCTTGGTAGTTCTTTTTCCCTTTCTCTGGTTACCTGCTACCTTTGCAATACTGTCCTAGTTTTCAGCTGGAACAGAGCTGGGTTTCTTTTTCAGTAGTTAGGATAGTGCTGTGTTTTGCTTTCAGCCTGGGACTTGTTATGAGAGAGACACTGATCACACACCAGTGTTTGCATTTTTGTCACTGGACGTGAAGGGCTTTGTGTTCTGTTAGTCAGAACGTCATGTCCAGTATATTAGTGAGGCTCTCTTTCTGTTTAGCTCTCTCTGGCTTTCGCTTGGCCTCTCATTCTTCCAGGATTGCAGTTTCGGTTTGGGATTGTCGCTCCTCCGGGGTCGTCACCTGGGAACGGGCCGGGCTCGGTCAGGAGGGGGGTGAGCTATAACATTGGGTGTCACTCCTTTGCATATTTTGTTACTGTTATCATTATCACTACTATTTAAGAGTCTCATGCTCTATTGACAGCTAGCCAGGCGGGCCTGGGTGGACTTTGGTCTGACAAATGCACGTGTCCCTGGAGGTCAGCACTCATCTTTTTAGAGACACATTGGCAAGTGCTGTTGGCAGGATTCCAGCTGAGGCCACACCATTGATTTTTCTTGAGAGCATTGTTTTATTTTTTAGCTATGGAAACAACATCTATGCACTTAGAATGCCTGAGAACTTATTAGTTGATTTCTACCAATTTTGACATATAAGTATAGGTTTCAAAGTGTATTTAATATCTTATTGCAAGTAGTTAGTAGTAGAGTGGAAAAAAAGAGATATCTTCTAAATGTCCTGTCTGTGACAGAAGTGCAGTCTATTCTTATGTATTATTACATGTAAGAGAATGACATGGAAAAGAGACCTTTTCCCCAGGTGTCCCCAAATGCAGGGGAAACTTCAGTCAAAGATTACACCTTCTCAGAGAGAAAATCAATCAGTCACAAGATGCAAACTGTAGTAACCCAGTCTATGTTAGATTCAGGACCCTCTGAGATTACCAGTATTTTTTATTATCCCATTTCTGCATAAACGAATTCTCTTTTAGCTCTTTTTCAACAGTCTCAGTTGCTTACGTCTGTTTGGGACAAATCTTCTTAGAGCTTATGAATAGGTACCGGGATTTATTTTTTTCCACTCTAGTAGACATTGTTTTATGATAAGCAACACTGAATTTGGTGAGGTTTTAGAGAAACAGCTAGAAGATCTTAGCAAAGTGAAAAATAAAAGGGAAGAAGGAAAGAAGAGTGGATGCAATTAAGTTTCTACCTTAGAAATGACAGAGAACATGAATAAGAGCTGACAGAAATTCGTGCTTTACAAAATTATTCTTGTAGAAGCAGTCTCTTATGAAAGTTGCTTATCTGCAACCTCAGCTTCAGAGGGTTTAACTTCTAAATCTATTGGAGGAGATAATGGGCAGATTTGATAAGTATTGCTCACTGAAAAGGAATGAAATGTATGAGACCTGTATGATTTGTTGCTGAATGTGGCTGCCCACAAAGCCTTTGATGCATATGTCATACACTGGAGATTAAAAGCTCAAATTCTGCGACTATGGGATCACGCAGTCTTCTTTGATAACTGATCAAGTGCTCGGTGACTTGCCTAGCAAGAAAGCTTTAAGTGCCTACAGAATCGAAGTTAAAACTAAAGCTATCATTACAATTTCTCAGGGAAATAATCAAAAAGCACATCCAAATCTTTTAGGAACATTCTTGGAAAACTATAGCAAATGACTGAAAAGACCATCAGAGTGACAGTGCCTTAGGAGCAGAAAGATAAAATGTATATTGTCCACTCTGTGGTAGGGAAGAACAGACATAGGAGTGATTATAGATGCCATAACATGAAATAATGTCTCACATATGGCAAAGAATATGTGAATTGTAAAGTGGGAAAAAATCACTTTAGGCCATATGTTCCCCTCTGGCATCAAACTGCATGGGAGAACAAAATAATCCAAAAATCATGTGATTTTTGAAGTGCAGACATTCAACTGTGTTCTCCTGCTGCCTTTGTACACTACGCAGAGCTGTATGAGAAGCTACACAATACTTTGAACAGTGCTAAAGAAAGGGGAGCACTGCCCCATTCATCTCCCAGTTCAAACCTTCCCCATGCTGGAGCTGGCAAGGAGACAGAAGAGCAAGGGTGGGCAGGGCAGGGATCCCGAAACTTAGTTTAGAGTTTCGGTACAATATGAGTCAGGCACATGGGATGCCATCCTAGCCTAAATCAAGGCAGTGGTAAAACTGCCGTTGACCTAATAGGGCCAGAATTTCTGTCTCATTATATATCTTTGACGCCCCCATCTTCCTGGAATGACGGTGCAGCTGCTGCTGAGGCATCGTCCTGGGCCCCGCTGCTGCCGTACCGCACAGCTCTCCTGACAGCATCGGGAGACACCACAGAACATCAAGTCATTCATGTTCAGAGCGGGACCGCCGGGACCCTGCATTTCATGTGTGTGTGTATTTTAGGTGGTGTCAGGAGTACGACACTGTGGGGAGCTGCTCATTTGTCAGCTCTTCCTTTCCTGTCACTTTTTAAAAAGAAAAACAAAAACAAACCACAGCTTATTGCCCATGTTTTTACAGCAGAGGGAATACAGTGACTTTTCTCCTTGGAGTAAACCCCCTTGGATTCCTTAGTTTTGCTGCTTTCCTTACTATGCATCCAGAGAGATGGGAACATACACATGAGAAACCTGGAAGGAGTGCTTTTTATGAGCCCCATTCAAAATCCATGTGTTAGCAAAAGATGGGACGTGGCAATTCTGTTTACACAGCCAGCAGGCAAAGGTATATCGACATGTCTCAATACAAGGAAAGCTGTGTAACGTAACGTCATTTAAAAATAACTGAAGTATATTAGCTATAGATAAAGCTAGAGGGAGGAAAAAAATAACAACAGAGAACTATGCCATGAAAATCACTAACTCATAATTAGGGCCTCTTTCATTCTCTAATTGTGGAATATTCCTTTCCCAGCAAATTATTTTCTGCCACAGAAGTTTTAACTTCTTTGTTCCCTGGGCCATTCATGTGCCACTTTTTGGCTTTTAATGGATAATGTTTATGATACTTGCTAAGCTTAATTTCTTGCACATGAAGGAATAAAATCTTTGTAGACTTTCCGCTGCCTCAGCATGGGGCAGACTAAGAGGTGGGGTTCGTGTGGGAGTGGGTACAGAGAATCAAAACATTTGGGCTGAGGGCAAAGGCTTTTCAGTCCCTTTGGTAATAAAGGGTAAAGGAGCTGAGAAACTTAGTGCCAAGGGTTGTAATCCTCAACATGCAGGGAAGAAAGCTGAGAGAAGAAATGCAGTAACAGATACAGAAGAACAGGGTATTGTCAAATTCAAAAACTATGAGGGGATCTGATCAGCAAGAGAATATGGCATGCCTGGCATTAAACACAATAATTAGAAACCTTTTTAATGACATTAAAGTTTTTCCATATTTACTCAATGACATGTCTGAAAATTATCTAATTAAAATAGGGTATTCTGAGAAAATAAGAGAATTCTGAACCTCTGCAGAAGGCTGGTGCTCCTTTTTTTACTGAAAGCAGTAGGCATTCCGGAGGATGTAGAGGTTTGTGTCTAAGCAGTGTAGTGACAGTGGGTGCCTGAACGAGATACAAAAGGACTACACTGCTTAGAGAGCTCAACACTGGCATTTCTCTTTGTCATATTAACTCCTGGAGATGGAGGTTTGCTCAACAGCCAGGGTCCAGAAATATTTTTACATACATGGCCGATTGTAGAAAATGAACAAGAGCCTTGTTGGTTCCATACTACACAGGCAGCACCCGAAGCAGAGTGAGAACAGTAGCCTCATAGCATGTTTATTACTAGGTTAATGTTCTCCTTTACACACAACATGTTCTTGAATTGCATAGTTCATGTAGTACTGAGTACCCCACAGTGAGTACCAAGGGGGTGAAGCAGAGCAGGTATGCTAAGACAAATAAATCCAATACAGAAACCCATAAAGGAAGAGATTCAGTGAAGGGAGTGATGGAGTATCTGGAATTTGTATGTACCCTCAGCAATCCATTCATTACATAAATTACAGCACTATAGCATTACCAGATGTCAAAAGGAGAAAAAATAATGTGAGATTATGGAAAAGTTGGAAGTAAAACATAATTCTGAGAGCAACAGATAGAAAATGAGAAAATTAAAATGTATACATTATCCACAACATGTATTTAGTGATTTTTGTCTGGTATGAGTTCTTCAGAAAACCCTAATGATAACTGCAGGTAGATTTAAAGGGGCTCAGACTTCCACGGGTAACAGAACAAATGAGGGAACTTGTACAGCCAACACAATGTCATGTGTTGAATGATGTAAATGATGTAAAAATGATGTAAAAAATGCTGAACTGTGCATAAGAAAATGTTTCCTAGGGGAAGGAGTAAGGAGTAATAGGTCCTAAAGTGCAGCTTCGGTAAATGATAATTTAAATAGGAAATGCTCCAGAGAGTCAGTAAAAAAGCCATGGAAAGCAAAGATATGTTATAAAAGAAAGCTAAAACCAAATTACAAGGCAGTGATATAAAATAAATGTCACAGCATCATGTAAAATATATATGGAAGCAATTGAAGTAACTACTGTTTTCATGGAACAAGTCAGCTTTATACATTTATTTATATTCTTTCAGGTGACCAAAATAGGTCCAGATGTATCTAAGAATGGGCATGGAGTTGTCCTTGAGCTTAGGATAAAGGAGCATGGAAAACTTGCCTTGGTAAGAGCAAAAACAAAATTATGTTTAAAACCTATTGGATATTAGTTTTACTGACATTGCATGATATTCTCAATGCCAGAGAGTTTAAAACATTTTATAAATAAAATTGAAACATCTTTTCTAAATTATGTACATTGAGTTGCATATGTAAAATATAGATTTAAGCATTAATTTGAAGGTACTATCTTGCTCAATATAAGATACTGCTGGCTAATTGGCTCTTTGCAGGTTTTCATATGGTTATAACAAATATCAGGTGAACACTAGGTTTTAAACGTTCACCCTTTTATGATGTAAAACGTTCTCATTCAGTTCTATCTGTGCCTGTTTCAGAACACCTCTAAGGGTCTAATAATACATGCCCACCTTGTTTCTTATATTATGATGACTTTTTAACTTACTTGGTCACATACTGCTTTTTCCTCCAGACTGACTAGTGAACTGGCATTTCATTTTTTGCCTGGTTGACTCTGCATTGTAGATAATTTTCTTTTAGCACATCTTCTGTTTACTTACAGCATATAATAGAAGTCATCCGGCATTTAATTCATTAACATGCTTTAGCTATATAATTTGCAGCTTTATTATCTCTAACAAGAATACTATTCACAGTAACAAAGGCATCATTCTCCAAAAAATCCAGCAAGGAGATAAAGGATGTGCAGGGGAGAGCACTGGAATGGAATTCCTACTTTGCTCTTCTATGACATTTTCCATTTTATTCTTAAAGGATTTTTAAAAAGATGATTCATTATTTCCATTTGCCTATGGGCAATGGAAACTGAGTCACCTGAAGAGGAAGTGATTTGCCACACAGCAAGTCAGTGGCAGAGCCAAGAGCAAAGAACGAGGCTCTTCATTTCCCGTCTGGTGCCATCATGACATTAACTCAGTTTACAGCTCTGCCACCATCATCTTTATGACCCTAAGTGAGTCATCTGTGACCTTTATTCTGCTAACACTGAAGTACATGTTTAATTTAAGCTTTTTTTAAAAAATCACAACTGGCTGAAAACCATCCACTAGTACATCAGCCACATACATGGATGGGTCATTCTTTCTCACAGGTTCTTTGCAGGAGAGAATTTTTTGTTCAGTGCATATTTTTCCGGATGTAATGATTTTTTCCCAGAAAGTTTTCACAAGGACGAATTTTAGCCAAAGGAAACCTGTGTTTGTAGATGATACAAAGTGGTAAGTTAGAGGAGCCTCTATTCTGTTTCTCAGAGGATACATTAGCTGTGTGCCATGGGCTCCCAGTTCTTCAGCTTTGCAAATACTATTTTCCTTTTTCATAGACATCTGGAGCACAACTGTCTACACTCCAGATGAAGTCATGGTGTGGACGACAGGAGAATTCACTCCTCCACCTACTGCTCCCTATGCTGCTTGGATGAACAGCAGAAAAACACCTTCTTTACCCTGCCCTACCTCATCCCGTACGCATGTAGAGCTCCTCCAAACACTTCCTCTAGGATTCCTTGTAAGAACACCTCTGCACTGTCCTACAAAGCCTCATGTGGTATAAAACAGCCATTTCAGTATTTGGCTTTTAATTTGTTGTGTATTTTGCTATACTTACTTTCCACTATTCCCTCTGCTTTTTTCAATTCCTTTTACCTTTCTTTCTTGTTTTTTATACTCTTTCTCCTATTTCTACTATGTCTTCCTGTTTCATTTCTATGTGTTTTTTTCCCTTTTTATGCTTCTTTTCCACAAGGGAGATGTTCCACTCTAGCCCAACTCATCAGAGAGGTGAGCTGGAGAGCTGGCAGAAAGCATTGCTCTTTTCTGTCTATGCAGGGAGAGGACTAGGGTTTTGCTGCTGTCAGGATTTCCCAGAAGTTATATTGGAGCTAGTCCAACAGCTTACAGTAAAAGAACTTCAGTTCTAATGCAAGTTCAGCACGGTGAAGGCCATCTTTTTTTCAGGTGAAGTTCAATAACCAAGAGTGGCTTGTCAGAGGTGTCTCTGGTCTGAGAAATTAAATATGTTTGGGCAGGATGTTACGTGGTACACCCTGGACTTGAAGGACCCAGCCTTCATATGAAGTCTGACATAGAAGAGGAGAGGCAGATCTCTGGCCTGTAATGGTCATGTAGAGTTAAGAACAAAAGGCCCCATAATTGGAGGACATTATTGTGGGGCCAGGGCATCAGTTTTTTGGCATCCCTACTTCCATTCCCCAACCAAGATGCTCAGCAGTGTTGACAAAGTAGCCTGTCTCTGAAGAACAGTGCTTGCATTTGGGTCAACCTAAGAGGAGTAGTAGGGGGAGAATGTGTATTGGGGTTATAGCCTCCTTTTCCTGAGCAGAAGGCAGACACCTTACACACCTTTCAAAATGGTGATGTCTGGTCCTCTCTGCCAGGCACTGCCCACGTTCCCTGCTGAGTGACCAGGCACGTTTTCATCACCTTTGAAGGATGAATGTGGTGCACTGTTGGATGTGCTGCTGTGTCACACCCCATGGAGTAGAAGCTGAAGCAACAGGGCAGAAGCCATTAGCAGCATAGTTTGAGGAGGACAACTAAGCAATGGTGAAGGAAAACATTCAGTGCACCATTCTCGTGGAGGAGAACTGATTGCAATGATGACATCTACATGGGTTAGACAAGTGGAGTGTGCTAGAGACTCCCAGGATGTGTGACACAGAAGCTTTGGTTCAGGTAGGACCAAGCTGCTTTTACATGGAGATGTGGATAACTTACCTGTAGGCCAAAAATTGGTTGTAGTTAACACTCCCTAAATGCACTTGATTTTTACGAGAGAAAACAAAGTTCCAGAAATGCAGCATATACTTTGAGTAGGAAATGGTAGTCCTTAGGGCCAGTGGGACTCGATTCCCATTGTCTGTGTATGGTTCTTATGGAAGTTCTTCTTCCCTCTGTGGGAGAAATTTTCTATGTCAGTGGACTTATTGACAGCAGAAATTGTACATCTTAAGGAAATCTTTTAAATGTGCCAGGTCCACACCACTGAACACTAGCAACAAAGGGATTGATTCATTACTAATTAGAAGGTGAGAGCAGGAGAGACTGAGATGCTTGTGGCAGTCTGCGCTGCTGACATGTACAAGCTCTTTCTACAGGAACATGGGATTTTCGAAGGGCTGCTGGCTCCCTGCGTATGTGCCTTGCCTGCAGTTCAGGTGGGAGGTAATGGAGGCAAATTTGTACTCAGGAGACAGGGAATATCTTCTCTTGTGTTTTCACAGTGACAGGTACCAGAGAGCAATGAAACCGAATCAGGTCTCTAAGTGCTAAACAAGCATAGCTAATAATACCAATAATTGTTTGGAACACACTTAATTTAGTGTTTTGCAGCAGCCAAATGACATGGACAGAAAGCAGAATAGTGGGCCTGTGCTGAACTTCTTTGATTGGATTATTTTTGTCTATTGTATGTATTCATACTCCGCTTATTCATTGAAAAAACTGAAATTACAGCTTTGTGGCACAAGAAATGCATTCCACAGTTAGCCTTAAATGAAAATGTAAAATGAAAACTTAATTTTTTCTGTTCCATGTTCTTCTTTTAAACATCATTGGAGGAATGAAATAAATGTAAGTTTTCAAGACATTAGCCTTGGATCAAAGTCAGGGATGCAGCTGTAAACAGTGAGCTCTTTGTGGTTATGTCTACGCTGCTTTTCACGTTGCCGCCAAACACTATCAAGGTCCCAGGCTAGAGTGCCCTGTCTACACCCATATTAAAGGTTGTTTAGAACATCACAAAAAAATCTCATCAGGTATATTCAACATGTCTGCATCCTGCATGGTGTTCACGGGTATTTCCTTAAGTAAGAAAGGTACAGGAATGCAGGAAATGAGGCGTTTCCATGTTTTCAGGGTTCTATGGATTTCATAGAATCGTTTGGTTGGAAAAGACCTTTGAGATCATCGAGTCGAACTGTACCTGTCCACTACTAAACCACATCTCTGAGCACCTCATCTACCCATCTTTTAAACACCTCCATCTGGTGACTCAACCACCTCCCTAGGTAGCCTGTTCCAGTGCCTGAGAACCCTTTCAGTGAAGAAATTTTTCCTCACAACCGATCTGTACTTCCCTTCAGACAGACAGGATCCCTTCCCAGTATTCTCCTGCGATTAATGATGTATCTCTAGTTTTTATCATTCCTTAAACCTTGAAAATATTTGCAAGGGGTGCCTAATAGTAGGAAAGTAGATGGGTATTATACATATGTAGAAGTACCTCCACCAACTCTGGTGGCTAAAATGTGTTGTACCTAGCCAGAGCTTCTGTATGTTAAGAGTAGTGAACCAATATGAAAAATACTCTGCCTGATTACGAAGCTCAGCTTCATTTTTTTCCTTTTCAAATTTAAACAAAAAACTCTGGATGTCATCTACTGCAGTGGTTTAGAGTTTGAATTACACAACTGGTTTGTCACCCACTTAGAACTGTCTATCACCGCATGCAGTAGTCTTCTAGCAACAATTACTCTGAGACATAAGATAACAGGGCAAGAAGGTTTTAGAGACCAACAGCTGAGTGACATTTAGATACTGTCCTACTTAGGAGATTTATCCATTCTGTCTGAATAACTTCAGGATGGGCCTCTCAACCATTCATCTGCATTCATGATTTCATACATCTGCCTCTCTGTAACTACAATGTTTCTGCTAGCTTCCTGAAAATAAAAAGGCTGGAAGGTAAAAATTGACTACCATCATAAACATCAGCTTTTAGCCAATATTATATCTTTGTTTTATTCCTAAAGCCCTTGTCCTTGTTGTTGTTTTTGTTTGGGTTTTTTTTTCCTATTAGCTTTTTAAAATGTATTATTGCTTTGTCACACTTTATAATGAAATCTCTTGTCTTTCGATAGCTGGCATCCTTCTTTAAGCTCAGCTCCTCGGGAGTAGGACAGCTCAGGTTCAGGTTTTAAAATAAATATACCTAGCCATTCTGGTTCCTGAGAAAAGAACTGAACACATAAAGCAAATTTTTAGTGAAAGGCTCATATGTAAATAAACTGTCCTTTTTAAATAAACACAGTTTTTTAAGCCAGTCTTAAGGATTTGGAGTTCTGCTTTGTGGATTTTTTTTCAACATAGAGAGTCAGCAGTAGTGCCTCCAACAGTCCCATTAAAATGGCCAGTGTCCAGGAATACAGACATAATAAAGTGAGCCAGGAATTATATGACCTGATCAGGGAGGAACACCCAATTGAGAGCACGCTATTCTATGGATCAGTATAGGTTATATAAAAGGCAAAGTATTAACTGCAGGAGGGGATTCTGTTGCCTTATGAAGTCTCAGAGTTATGAACTAAGATGGTTCACTTCTAGTGACAAGAGCGGGTCGTCACACACTTTGTGGCAGTGGAACTGCTGTGGGACACTTAGGCAAGAACTGTAATCTGGGAACATGTGGCCTCTTTGTGGGATGTGGGGCATCTAGCTCACGCTGTGGCAATACGCACACAGTCCAGCACCACATGGGAAGCGTGAGCATTAGACACCTTGCAGGTGCCCATATCTTAGCCACAAATAAGCAGCAATGCAAAGGCAAGAGACGGCATAAACCTTTTGAACGTTAATAGAATGCCCTCAGGAAAGAAAAGCGTATCAGCAAAAGATGTATCAGCAAAACACACAGGCTCACATGCAGAACAGCGTGGTCAATAACATAAACAAATGGCACCCATTTGTACCGTTACATCACTCTTAACTTTAACAATGATGGATTCACCCTCATTATGAAAACTTGCATGGAAGTTGTAAGGAGGAGAAATAAGAGCTTAAATGAGGGACGTGCAAGTGAGTTTATTCACACAGAACTAGCGTGGTGGCAGCAACTGTAATATTTAAAAATTAGTTTTCTTAGTAAAAGCCCATTCGGTTTTAAAAGCAGAAAGTTATTTCATGTTCATCACGTAGTATGTGAAACAACTGGATAAACCAGAGTAAATTTGTTTAAAATAGATTAATACAGTTTGTTTTCATAGTGAAGAGTGACTTCTTCCTATGCATACTGTCTTGAGTAACTGTACTAGTTCCTGGAGTTCTGTGATTGTGTGACAATCTCCACTTTTATTAAAAAAGAAAAGCACATTCCTACTCTTCATTAACATTCACATTCATTAACATCACAGTCCTAAGAGAATATGAATGTGATCTGAGCATACTTTAAGGCTCAAAAATCAAAAGGTAAATAGAAAGAACTCAGCATTTCACAGAATCACAGAATGTTGGGG
>NW_010299753.1:4565-13969 GCF_000700745.2 Antrostomus carolinensis | reverse complement strand
TGCCTGGTGGAGGTGGTGGCCTGTGTCCTTCCAAAAAGACCCATGATGTGGAGTTTGGGTTTTGCAGGTAACCAGAGCTTAGGGGTCCACCTGGGACTGGTCAGGTGAGATACAGCAATCATGGAGGTCTCATGTCTGACAAGGACCAGGAGGTGTGATCAGGTTATGAAGGGTTTCAGTCTCTACAAGGTCTATGTGATCCCATAGCATGTTTCAAGCTTCTCACCCAGCCCTTGATCCTTCTCCTGCCACTGCCCATCCTGTCCCCATGCCCAGCGCCACCACCAGCACAGGCTGGATGTCCCCAGCAGGTTTGAGCCACATGTTCTTTGAAGTTCTCTCCAACAGAAGGTGTTAGAGGGGCCTCAGGTTTCATGTTTCTCTCGTTAATTGATCTCAGGCTTCCTGTGTTAATTGCTTTGGTTGTTAAGGGAGGTGGCTATCTGCTGTTTGGAGCTGCCTTGCAGTGAGAAGCCTCTGGCTTTGTCCCGAGTTAGAGGTGAGACACCTTGGTCCCAGCTCAATGCCTATGTACAGGGGTCTGATGAGACCCTGGAGCATCTGAGGTGTCTTCATGGGGCTGGCAGATGTGATGTAGAAGCCCTAAGAGACACCCAGAACCATCTGGTATAGCAGCTGGAAACCAGGTGGGATAATCTGAAGTGCTGGGAACCCAAAACCCTCTCCAAGACATGGAGGTTACCAAAGCTCATGCAACCAAGATGACTCTGGCTGGTTGCTGGCTGCATCCTCAACTCCTGTTCCTTCTGGAGATGTTAAAAACCCCAGGAAGGAAGCAGTAATGTCCCAGCCACTTTCTTCATGGTCTGGTCTTCATAGTAGGGGATGACATGAAGTCACTGCTCACCCACATGTGCAGTGCTGGTATCTCCTGTGTCTCCCTGGGAAAGACTGTTTGAGTTGTGGAAAGAGTTTGTGCCTTCTGCTGTGGTGGAAGATGACTATGTCATCACCATTGAAACACTCATCCTTGTAGAGTCATCTCTTGGGATAATAGTCCACACCTTGGGGCATAAAGTGACCCATTTGTGCTACCTCACTGCTGGTGGGCAGGGTGAGGAGTCAGGAAGACAATCTGGACCAAGGACAGATCAGGTCAGACAATGAGGAAATTTCTAATGCTACAGCAGTGGAGTGCTGGGAGAGGTGGTCAGAGAAGGTCATGGTGTCTCCACCAGCTGGAGTTATCACAAGCTAGAAGTAAAGTTGCTCTGGTTAACATGGTCTCATTGGATGTCCAAAAGGTTTTTGACAAAAAAAATCCTTCATCAAAGGTTTTGAAGGAAAAGAGGTTGCTGTGGGACAAGAACAAAGGTCTTTGCATAGATGGACAGGTAGGCTGTGTGGACTGTTGGGGTTGTCCTGTCCCAAAAAGAGTTGGAATGAACAGGGGTTGAGATTGGTCTTTTCTGAGGAATAACTCCATAGGCTTGAAGAAGAGATGTTCTAGGGTTGGTGTGATAGAAACCTGCAGAACCTCAAGTGTCAGTTATGGTGGGCAGGGGTGGACTGCTCCTTGTCTCCTGATGCAAGAACTGGGGAACCTCAGATGGAGATAGAGGGAGATGGGTACTGCAAAAAACCATGAGAAGATGGTTCTTCATGCAGTTTTGAGTCCTTGCTGGAGGATATGGTGGGTTCAAGAGGACCCCTAAACATAGGGACATCACACCTACCTTGGGAAGTACCTGAGCTGTGAACAACCGGTGTATAGGGATAAGTGTTGGAGACCTTGGCCTCATTCTCTTCTCAGTTGGGGTTGCCTGGAACAGGATGGGAATGTCATTGTTGTTTCTAGAAGATCTGCAGCAGCTCCTTCAGCTTGTTCACAGTCTTCCCTGCACAACCTCTTGGCCCATGAATGACTATGAGTTGCTTTCTCCTTCCTAGACCAATAGCTCTAATTCATCCTTTGCCTCTTGTCTAACATCCCTTACAGATCCTTATGCCATTGTCTCCTTCCTCCACCAAAGCCAGAAGACAGTGGTGATCAAGAACACCCTGAACCCCACCTGGGACCAGACGCTCATCTTCTATGAGATAGAGATCTTTGGAGACCCCCAGAATGTGTCTGACTCCCCTCCCAACATCGTGGTGGAGATATATGACCATGACACCTATGTAAGTGTGTTGACACGAGCTGGACCTTCATGGTGTGAGTGTGTTGGGGTAGGTGGGACAATCACATGGCATCACTCCTACTGTAACATCTCTGCATGGTTCATACATTGAGCTGGACACTCAGAAGACAACAATTCAGCAAATAGCTCTGCTAGTGATGTCCTTGGTGGCCCTGCTCTAGTTATCTAAGCAGCATCTCCATTGGGTTTTGCAGAGTGGCCAAATTAACCTTGTTTCCTTGTGGAAAAAGCTTGGGACAGGATTTGAAGCAGCCATGCAAGTAGAGGACAATCCACTGTTGTTTGCTCAGATGCCCAAAGGTGTCCCAAAGTGTTTTGTAGTGATGGTATCTGAGGGGTTGGTGAGAAAACCTTGAGACGTTCCTAGAAGAACTGGTCTGTAGCACATCAGAAGAGTAGAAGAGGTTTCAGGTGGTGTGTAGGAGCAGGGCATAAGTGAAAAGCACTTAGAATTCATCTCAGGAGGGTCCCAGGAACCTCTGAGGAACCCTTCTGCCCATCCTCCTCCAAAAGACACCAGCAGGAAGCTGTCAAAGCACCTGAAGATCCTGTTGCAGACCAGTGAATGGGCTTTTTAAGAGCTGCTGATACTTGATGTTGTTCTCGGAGCTTCTGCTCTGGAATTTGTGTGACACTGTAGGAATTTCACCTCCTGTGGAAGCCAAAAGTAAAGACAGAGTGTGCTCCAAGCCCTGGTACTCACAGGGAGGAGCTGGAAAACTTGAGTCTATATGGACACCAAAACCATCTCTTTTTCTGAACTGGTTTCATAATGGTTCAGACATTAAACCTGAGGTTTGAGTGTCAGGGTCTTGACTGAGATGTGATGATGGAGTCATAGAATCATGGACTGGTTTGGGTTGGAAGAGACCTTCAAGCTCATCCAGTTCCAACCCCCCTGCCAGCAGCAGGGACACCTTCCACTACACCAGGTTGCTCAAAGCCTCATCCAGCCTGGCCTTCAACACTTCCAGGGAGGAGCAGCCACAGCTTCTCTGCCCAACCTGGGACACTGTCTCACCACCCTCACACCAAACAATTTCTGCCTCACATCTCATCCCCATCTCCCCTCTGCCACTTTCAAGCCATCACCCCTTGTTCTCTCACTCCCTGCCCTTGGCCAAAGTCCCTCCCCAGCCTTCCTGGAGCCCCTTCAGGTACTGGGAGGCCACTAGAAGGACTCATAGAATGGTTTGGGTTGGAAGGGACCTTCAAGCTCATCCAGTCCCAACCCCCCTGCCAGCAGCAGGGACACCTTCCACTAGACCAGGTTGCTCAAAGCCTCATCCAACCTGGCCACGAACACTCCCAGGGAGGAGCAGCCACAGCTTCTCTGGGCAACCTGGGACACTGGGAGGTGGGGTGGGAAGGAAGCTCCTCATGCCTGTGATTGCCTTGCAGGGTGCAGATGAGTTCATGGGGCGCTGCATTTGCAAGCCCAGCCTGGCGCGTTCTCCGCGGCTCTCCTGGCATCCTGTCATCAAGGCCAACAGAAACGTTGGGGAGCTGCTGGCTGCCTTTGAGCTGATTCAGAGGGAGAAGGTGAGCTCCTCACCCAGACCTTATCCTGTCTTTAATTCCAGTGCTGGCTCCTCCCCTTGGAGCCTCTCATCACTCAACAGCATCCAACCTTTGCTCGGTGATCAGTTATGTCCACCTGCCCTCAACAGCTGCTTGTCCCCAGTTTCACCAGGACTTCTGCTCCAAGCAGACCCAGCTGTGATGCTCATTGCTGGCCCCACCACAGCAATGTGGTGGGAGATGTTTAGCAGAGCCAATGGGAAGAGTTGTGGTGCTGGACTAAATCCTGGGCTGCTGGGTATTGGCTTGGGAGGTGCAACTTGTGTCTTGCCAACCTGGTTGACCATGGTGCCGAGCTCAGAACCTTGACACCTTCACACCAGGAGAAGACCTTGGTGCATTTGGCTCCAGAGTGGTGCCCTGTGGTCAGAGTTAATTTCTAGAGAGGGTTTATGAGAGTCGAAGTGGGTTAATCCTGCAGCCAGCTCAGTGCTGGCTGTTGATGTAACGAGCCACGGGGGAAGGAGAACGTGCTCCAGAGCCAGCTTGGGCAGGAGAATCTCCTCATCATGACCCAGTGTTCTCCCATCCCTCCCTGTCCCCCCACACACGCCACCCTCTCTCCTCTCTGCCTTTTCTACTGACCATGGCACTTGGCTGCAGCCCAGATGTTCCTCTACGCCAGGGAAAGTGGATGGACTGGAAGGTTAAATCTCCC
This sequence comes from Antrostomus carolinensis, assembly GCF_000700745.2. Classification (NCBI taxonomy): domain Eukaryota; kingdom Metazoa; phylum Chordata; class Aves; order Caprimulgiformes; family Caprimulgidae; genus Antrostomus; species Antrostomus carolinensis. The sequence goes on along the minus strand of NW_010299753.1, from coordinate 9,568 downwards.
CATCCCGTTCCTCCCACCCAACCCTGATGTTCTAATCAAGAATGGGGGTCCCACAACTCCACCTCCTCCATCTTTCCCACGTAGGTCCCAGCTGGAGATGCTGCTGGGGGTGGATGTGCTGGGTACAAGCCTTGTTGCACCAGTCCAGGGTTGTCAGGGGATGTCTCTGCTGTTGGGATGGGGCACCAAATAATTTCCATGCAGCATCTTCTTCCTCACCCCCCTCAGAAGTTACTGGGTGGAGAAGACCTTACAAAGAGGAGGTCCACTCCAAAGATCTTGTTTGGTCCTAGCAGAAAGCAGCTGGGTGGATTTGAGGTTCTGCTTGTGCTTCCTTCTAGGAGGTAGAGCCCAGGGTTTGGGTTTCTGGGCATGGAGGGGGACAGCATTTGTGGTGATGGGTGGACCTAATGTTCCTCTGCCAGATAAAGCTGAGATAGCACCAGGACTACAAATGGAAAGTCTGTGTTTTTTTCTCCACAGCCAGCTGTCCATCACATCCCTGGCTTCGAGGTAATGCCTTTCTCCTCTTTGCATCTCCTACACCCTTGTGTCCCTCTCACCATCCCCTCCCCTGTAGAACTGTTGGGTCCTACCACCATCAGCTGCTCCTACAGAGGTTTGCAATGGACAAAGGAGAATTTGTAGCTCTGCTTCTGCGGGCAATTTGGTCCCTCTTGTCTTAGGGACTTATTTGAGGATGGAATATCCATGTGGAGATACCAGTTTCCTTCAACTCATGGTGAAGATAGCTGGAGTGAGTGGAGCTGCTCACTTTTGACCCATAAACCAGGGCAAAGATCTCCCTTTCCAGATAGAATTCTTCAGGTCTCAAACACACCATCATTTTTCTGCCCTGGATGGATAATTTCACCATTCCCATCATGAAGGGCTTTGCTTCTCAACTCTTCCACCACGTTCCCTACCCTGCAACCTGGCTGAGCAAAGACATCAACTGATGCTGGATTTTAAATGGTTCTCAGTTTTTCTTCTCAAACCTTGAGGGTGGTGGTGGTGGTGTGGGAACCTGGAGAGCATCTTTTTTTCTATCAATTAAAAGATGTAGGATGGGTTTATTGATGAGAAATGTTCTTATGGATGAGAATTGATGTCACTTTCTTCTTTCCTTCTCTTCTCCAAACAGAGTGAGCTATCCTCCAGCCTGGATGAGGTGAGTCTAGAAGATTTAGTTGTCTCTTCATCTTAAAGGTTGTCTCAACCATCTTAGAGGTTGTTAAAGTGGTGCCTCCACTGGGCAACCACTTCTTTTCAGATTAGTCAAGTCCATAACATCAGGGTTTTTAGTCAAATGAATGGTCACCAGCAGGACAAGGTAGATGGGTTCCATAACTAACCCAAGAAGTGTTCCTGGTGGCAGGGCATGTGGAGTAATAATTAACCTTTGTGAGAGGTGTGTGCATGAGGTCTACTGGTGCTTCAACCCTTCCAACCAAAGCATGTAAGAACCAAAATGCTGGGCCGGCTTTTGGCTGGACCTCAACTGAAATCCCAGTTGGAAAGTTTATAACTTTTCATGGAGAACTGACCATGAATTGGAGCATGTGCTGGACTGTTCCAGGTGCTCTGAATGAAATAGTCTCCTCAGGATCCAAAGATGCTGCTTGGACAACCTGTCAAGGTTGCTACCCAGACCTTGTGCATCCTACAGAGCACATCATAGGCTGAACCAAGGCAGGGTAGACTGGTATCTTGTAAAACCCAAGGTAGAGAGCTGAACAAGGGGTGTGTTGTGGAGTGTTGTGGTGGCCCTAGGAGTCAGTTAACCCCAAAGTCTGGGAGATGAGCTAGGATGGACCTGGGGCATGCAAAGAATCTGGCCACATTTCCAGTCAGACACTGGAACAGGTTGCTCAGAGAAATTGTGGATGCCCCCTCCCTGGAAGTGTTTGTGGCCAGGCTGGATGAGGCTTTGAGCAACCTGGTCTAGTGGAAGGTGTCCCTGCTGCTGGCAGGGGGGTTGGAACTGGATGAGCTTGAAGGTCCCTCCCAACCCAAACCAGTCTGGGATTCTATGATTTCCCCAAAAGGTTGGATGAGATAAACACATTTGTCCAAGATGGGTTTCTTCCACCCAAGCAGCCTTTCCTGATGGTTTGGGGCTCATCTTTGTGCTCCATGTGGGCTGAGATGGATGAGCTTGTGTAAACCTAACCATCTCTCTGCTCTTTCTTCTCCATTTCTTGCAACTGCCATTTCTGGATGGGCCACTCCTCAGCTCTACACCCCTGCCTTGTTCTACGAGGGCCTCCTCCAATGGGTACCTTTTATGCTCAAGCATTGACTCTCCTCTGTTCCTCTGCCTTTGCCCAGAAACCAAGCAAAGTCCCAACAGAGACTCTCAGAGTGACCAGCTCCTTCAGACATGACCTGGCTTGCCCCACCTATCCCACAACAACCCCATCCAGACCAACCCAATGAGGTTGAATCCAAAAGAGCAATGCCAGTCTGAGGTCTCTTGTAGGAGAATCAGGCTCATCCATGTGTCATTCAGGCTCCTGATGTATCTGAACAACTTGAGTGGCACCAGGTTTCCTTCTCCTGCATTTCAGCTTGGTGGAAATGGGAGTAGTCTTTGGTACTGGGATTTCATGGCCCAGCTCTGCACTCAAACTGGGAGATGTTTCCAGCCATTGACTGATCTCTGTTGACTTTCACTCATGTCTCTTCCAACTCTGTATCAAAGTCAGGGTTGGACTAGATGATCTCCAGAGCTCCCTTCCACTCTGATTCCCCCTAAGTTGTCCCATTTAAACCATCCAGAAGACCCCACAGACCTTTTCAAGGATGTCTTCTCCATCCAGTCAGCTGTGTCTGAGTTGAGAGCTGTGTCTGGGAATTGCTTGTTCCCCAATTCCACCCTGAACCCTCCTCTGCTCCTACCTCATCCCCAGGACTTGCTGCTCATTTCTGTCCCATCTGGTGAAACATTTAATGTTTGTTTGGTCAGTGGAGCCCCAAGAGAACAACTGCAAAACCACCAGGAGAGCAGCAGGGATTGAGAAGGACTTGGAAATGGCTAGTGCTAGATGAAGGTGGTGGTTGAGTCACCATCCCTGGAGGTGGTTAAAAGACAACTAGATGGGGTGCTTGAAGATCTTGTTTAGTAGTGGACAGGTATGGTTGGACTCAATGATCTCAGAGGTCTTTTCCAACCAGGTGATTCTATGATTCTATAAAGATGTTGCAGTGTTAGGAACCAAGAATGCACTGCTGACCTTCAAAGCTGCTGTTGAACTTGAGGAGGATGAAGGGCAGAGAGGAGATCTTTCTCCAAGGCTTTCCCCATTTCCCAGACAGATTTGCCAGAGGATTGAAATGATCTTCAGTCCAATGATGAGAAGGAAATGCAACACGTGATGTTTGCATCAGTGAAGATTTTGGTGGCCTGTTAGGGAAAAAAATCCCTTTTTGGGGTGGGATGTGTGGAGTTTGAGCCTGCCTCGGGGTTTGGAGATGGTCCAGGTGACTTCTGCATCTCTGTTATGCAACTTAAATGCCATTTAAACACTTTTAAAGCTGGAAATGAAGACACGTCACTGTAGGAGGACAGACTGAGGTTCTTCTCGGTTCAGTCCATGCTTAGGTACCTTGATGTGCTCTTAAGTGTTATGGGTCACAAAGAAAATCTGGAGATAGGTCTTCAAGGGTTTATTCCTCTACCCCAAGGAAGGATCAGCTCATGTTGATGGTGCAATGTCTGAGCAGCCTGAAATTAAGGTTCTGGGTAAGCAGGTGGGTTACCAGAAGTGCTGAGCACCCAAGTGATGTTGGAGATGCTCTGCACCTCTCCCTTCCTCTTAGACACTCACCTCCCAGACAACCTTCCCTTTCCCTGCTAGCACTAACCACTTCTGTGAGCACGTGGACCATGGGAGGTGGGACTGCCTACCCCAGATTTACCATCTACCTCAGGTGGGAACCCAGATATTTGCCTTGAAATGGAGTTACCAGAAGTCTTCAGCTCACAAGGAGCTTGGTTTAACCACCACCAGCAATTGCCAATTTAATGCAATAATAGTCCAGCCTGAGAAGAATGCTGGTCTCCTAAATTAGTCCCAACTGCCCTTGGTTGAGGGTTGTATTCTTAGCAGTTTTACTTTCATTCTTGCCCTTTTTGGTGGGACTCTGAACTTGGAGATGCAGGTCAAGAAGAACCTGAAGTCTGGGAGGGCTCAGAGCCTGTCCTCAGTGAGCAGGTAGGGAAATCTGGCTCCCTGTTTTCCTCCTCTGTGAAGGCAAATTTTGAATCCCTCACCTGGTGTCCACATTTGGTCTCATCTTGAAGGAAATCTTCTGTGTACACTGTATCTAGACAGCTTTATCTGAGCCCTGTCCCATGGCCTGCAGCTTGGCTGTGGCCAGGTAAGGTTTGTAGCTGAGCTGTTGCTGAGGGACATGGTTTAGCTGGGGACTTGTCAGTGTTGGGTTCATGATTGGACCTGATGATCTGAAAGGGCTTTTCCAATCCAAACAATTCTGGGAATTGTGTGTTGGATGAACATCAGCCCCTTCCTGCATCTGGAGGTGATGCCAACCTTCTGACCCACGATGCTGTCCTCACTAACCTCTCTGCTGCTCTTTGGGAGCTGGTCATGGCATCTCACTCTGTCCATCGGAGCTGAATTTCACTAATTAACCCCCTGCTGCTGCTTTGTCCCCTCTCCTCATCCCTCTGCTTAACGTTCTCATCGAGGTCCTGGTGTGGGATAGATGCTCTTTCTCCTCTTAGACTAGATGATAGGACAAGGGGTGGTGGTTTTCAACTAGAAGAGGGTGGATTTAGACTGGATAGAAGGAGAAATTTTTTACAATGAGGATGGTGAAACCCTGGAACAAGTTGCTCAGAGAGATGTCCCATCCCTGGAGACATAGGTTGCCCAAGGAAGTTGTGGCTGTTCCTCCCTGGAAGTGTTGAAGGCCAGGCTGGATGAGGCTTTGAGCAACCTGGTCTAGTGGAAGGTGTCCCTGCTGCTGGCAGGGGG
>NW_010299753.1:0-4513 GCF_000700745.2 Antrostomus carolinensis | reverse complement strand
TTGGAACTGGATGAGCTTGAAGGTCCCTTCCAACCCAAACCATTCTGTGATTCTATGAATCAAGGTCAGGTTGGATGGGGATCTGAGCAACCTGATCTGGTTGAAGATGTCCCTGCTCACTGCAAGGGTGTTGGACGAGATGACTTTGAAAGGTTCCTTTCAACCCAAACCATCCCATGATTCTAAAGGAGGTTGCACCTTGATGGAGGGTAGCTCCTTCTTAGTGCCCTTGCAAAGCCTCAGGGATGTCTCACAGCAGTAGATATTTGACCTTTTCCAGGGTCAGATTTAAGGGAGAGAAACAATCTGCAAGTACATTCATCCCTTCAACCCTCATCTCCCCCTCTCCAGGTGTCCTGGACTTCTGGGGGGAGATGGGTTTGGCAGAGAGAAGGAGACTTGGTGGGATGCAGCGTGGGGAGGGTGATGGGGTTGGTGTTCCACCATGGCATGAACTGATGTGTCCTCCACATCTCTGCTCCCACACAGTCTGCAGACTCTGACCTGCCATACCCCCCACCCCAGAGGGAGCCCAACATTTACATGGTCCCTCAAGGAATCAAACCAGTTCTGCAGCGCACGGCCATTGAGGTGAGTGATGGGGAGCACATGAGGCAGGTTGACCTCTCACTGGAGGACAACCTCCTTCAATGTGTCTCCTTCATGGTGGGGATGAGACCTAGAAATGGAATCCAAGCCAGGATCTGGGGACACAGAGTCCTACCAGTGCTGGGAGCTGATTCTACCCATGGGTCATCAGACAAAGAATGTTGTCTTGTTGGGAAAACTTGTCCCACCATGTAGTCAAGTCCTCGGGCAGAGCACAGCCCTGGACCACACTTGGTTTGTAGAAGGACAATCTGCCTCATACTGGGATATTTGCTCAAATCAGAGAAGCTCCATTGATACATAAGCAGTTGTGGACCTGGTGTATTAGTGCAAATGGAGAAATACTTGTTGTACCATCTGGTTTCTCCCAACACCAGCTGTTCTACATAGTTGATTCAGCTCTCCTTCATGGTGGGCCAACCTTCAGGTTTACCTCCATTGCTGAGAGAGACCTGGAGATAGACCTTTGGCTCAGTCTTTGCTGTCTCTTTCCCGCACCCTTCAGATCCTTGCTTGGGGCCTGAGGAACCTCAAGAGTTACCAACTGGCCAGTGTCACCTCACCCAGTCTGCTGGTGGAATGTGGAGGTCAGCTTGTGCAATCCTGTGTAATCAAGAACGTCAAGAAGAACCCCAACTTTGATGTCTGCGTGCTCTTCATGGAAGTGGTGAGGACCTGATCCCCACCCTGCAGTGATGGAGGTCATAGAAAAGCTGGTGGGGAAGGACCTCCAGAGGTCCCATAGAAGATGTGTCCTATGGTGGAGCTAATTCTGTGCTGCTCAGCCTGGGTTCACTTTGGGGAGGTGCAGAGGAGCTGACCCCCATAGTTACGTGGTCTCTCCCCTCTGCCCACAGCGTTTACCCAAGGAGAGCCTGTACAGCCCCCCCATCATCGTCAAGATCATCGACAACAGGCCGTTTGGCCGAAGGCCCGTGGTGGGACAGTGCACCATCCGCTCCTTGGAGGACTTCTACTGTGATCCCTACCGAGAAGAGACAGATGGTCCCCAGGAGCACTCAGGTACGTGTTACCATGAGGACCATAGAATCAATTAGGTTGGAAAAGTTCTTTAATATCATGGAATCCAACCATAAACCTAAGATGGCCGAGTCCACCATGAAACCATGTCCCTCAGCACCACATCTACCCATCTTTCAAATCCCTCCAGGGATGGGGACTCCACCACCTCCCTGGGCAACCCCTTCCAATACTTGACAACCCTTTTAGCGAAGAAATTTTTCCTCAGATCCAATCTAAACCTCTCCTGGTGCATCTTGAGGCCATTTCCTCTTGTCCTTGACCATGCCCTTGACCATGCCCTTGACCATGCTGGCTACACACCCATCTCCAGAAGGAGCTGTAGGTCACTGGATGTGTTGCTTTGAGCTCACCCCAGATGTAGGTCTGATACCAAAAGCCCAGGAGGTGACAAGGAGGAGTTTAGTTCTGAGGTAGGTTGGTGAGATGAGTTGTCCCTTGGCCAGACACCAAGCTATTCAACCTGCACGGACATGAGCTTTGGCTGGTGTGAAGGTTCTGGGCAAGGTTGAGATCATTCCTGGAGGTTGATCCCAGGGTGTCTCAGGGTTTCTAAGAGCTGGATGTCCTCATCATGCTCGTGCTTGCTCTGATTGCAGATGATGTGAGCCTCACGCCCAGGGATGACGTCCTGATTGACATCGATGACAAGGAGCCACTTATTCCTGTCCAGGTATGGAAAAAATTGCGGTGGTGAGAAGACGCTGGTTTCTTATCTTGTGTGACGTGGGGGAACTTCTGCACCTACAGTTGGGGTTAGAAGGCAGATGTGAGGTCATGGCTGTTTGTAACCTTCCACTTGCAGCTTTCATCTCTGTTTTCATCCCATCTCCTCCACCTTGTCACAACAACTCAACCACCAAGTCATCCTTCTCCCCAACATTTAATATGAGGTGTCAGATTTGCTGTCCTGGTGGAGACACCATGGACTTTCTCCATGCCAGGCTCTTCTTTCTCCATGCCAATGTCTCTTCCTCAAATGTATGGTTTGGTTGGAGGCTGAAGAAGATTTGCACTCAGCCCCTTAGGGTTCTGCAGCATGGGATGCTCTCTTGGAAATGACAGTCACTGCCCCAAGGAGATGACAGCCTTGATGGGACTTCCCCCAGCACAGATGCTGGCAGATGGGACAGTTTGCCCAAGGTCATGCTGGAAGCAAAGGTTCACTGAGGCTCAGTTGTCCATCCCACAACCCCATGGCCAGGTCTTCCTTCCTCAGTTTCCCTCTTTGCAGGATTCTTTGGTGCTTCCAACTCCACTTGCTACATTCAGCAGCTCCAGTTACTCCGCAGAGGGTCATGGTGGACATTGTGATTGCACCATATCTCATGGTGGTGGGAACTGGACATGCTTTAGCAAGGAAGGAGGAACGTGTTGTTGGTGTTGCAGATACCAAGCTTCTCTGTGCCATGAGTTTGGGAGGTCTCAACTGTCCCTTGTAGATGGATCATCCACCAAGGTTGCTGTTCCTCCTTCCTGAAGCAGAAGCTGGAAGGTGTTTGGCCACGCTGGTGGTACTTGCCTTGTTGATGCTTTGGGTTTCTTTGCCAGCTTTTGGGTTTCTTTGCCAGCTTTTGGGTTTCTTTACCAGCTTTTGGGTCTCTTGGCCAGCAGACGTGTCCTCTTTGAGGCAGTGTTGACGTGTGTGTGTGATGCACAAATCTGTAGGTGGCTCTGATTGCTCAGGAGCACCTGAAAGTGTTGTCAGAGGCATTTGGTGGAGCTTCTCATGGTCATCTTGTTCTTCTCTGGTGTATTTAAGGTGCGTTGGTGTTTCCTTCCTGCCTCTTTTGAAAGCTGTGGGTGCTGTGTGGTGGTTTTGGTAGAAAAGCCTGAGATATCTCTACGAGGTCTCCTTCTTATCTTGCTTTTCACTGCCCACAAAAGCCAGATGTATAATTTGGGTATCAATGCTTCTGCTCTTTGGTGGTACCTCCTTGGTGGCACCTCAGTCTTTATTCATGATGACTACGATCTGTGGTTGTGTCCCCAAATGGGCTCAGACTGGGGTCCCAGCATCAGGCTGTCTCCTGGAGATTCAGAGCTGGAGCTGGACCTCTCTCCTCGCTACATCCCTCCATGCTAGGTCATCTGCTTTAGGTTGGTGTCTTGCAAGTCCTCCCTGCATCTGAGCAGGCTTTGCTTCAGCTGGAGTGCACGTTGCCTGCTCCAACCTCTGCGCAGCTCAAGATTTTGGCCAGTAAAAGCTGAGGGTGTGGGACTCCAACCTGTTGTAGCTCAACTGCAGCTGGCCCTGCTCATGTCTACCTATCTCAGGGAGACCTTCTAGTGGCCTCCCAGTACCTGAAGGGGCTCCAGGAAGGCTGGGGAGGGACTTTGGCCAAGGGCAGGGAGTGAGAGAACAAGGGGTGATGGCTTGAAAGTGTCAGAGGGGAGATGGAGCTGAGATGTGAGGAAGAAATTGTTTGGTGTGAGGGTGGTGAGCCAGTGTCCCAGGTTGGGCAGAGAAGCTGTGGCTGCTCCTCCCTGGAAGTGTTTGTGGCCAGGTTGGATGAGGCTTTGAGCAACCTGGTCTAGTGGAAGGTGTCCCTGCTGCTGTCAGGGGGGGGGTTGGAACTGATGACCTTGAAAGGTCCCTTCAAGCCAAACCAGTTTGTGACTGATATTTTGAGGGCTGGGATCATGCATGAACGTGCTGCCTGGTGGTGGAGACCAGATGGACTTTGCTCCAACAGACCCCCAACAGAAGGTTTTTCTGGCCCCTCTCCTGACCCACAACCACAGATGGGGCAACGATAGGTGGACTGGCTTTGGAGCTGCAACTTCAGCAAGCTGTGAAGACATCATTTCTTATCTTTTAATAGAGAAATCCACCCAGCTTTCAGTTTGGTTTGACTAAATT
>NW_010299752.1:24511-38488 GCF_000700745.2 Antrostomus carolinensis | reverse complement strand
AACCCAATCTATTCTGTGATTCTGTGATTCTATAACCTGAGTTCAGATGTTGATTTGTCTTTAAATTATCTTGAGGAAAATTAGCAGGAGAAAGGCTCTATTGTAATTCAGTGGTCAGTGGCTATTTTTCCATAGTTAAAATTGCTCTGCAGTATATTTAGCAAGAGTAGTTCTTTGTTTTGATTTTTTGCAAGGAGCTGTGTGGGGTATCTCAGAAACATTTTGGTGGCAGCGTGGTTGCTGAAAGAATTGGAGCTCAGGCATTTGGAGTAATCTGGAAAACAGAAGATGTCATTCCCTTTGGGATCTGGCATTCTGCAACACTGCCTTGGTTCAAAGGGCACTTACTCTGTGTAAAAGAATCTTCTAATTATGTATCTGGCCCACAATGATGCATATTTCTTATGGCTATATAAAAAATCCTCTCAGTGTATGGAGATCAGAACTGTACAATGGTGTTCTTTCTTCAGTTCACAGACCCTGTAGTTTCAGAGTTTGGGATATAATTTTGATATAATTTAATGATTGTTCAACTACACTACATTTAAAGTTTTGTTAAAGCACAGAATGTCCTGCGATTCCCCTCCCCCATAAAGAGTGAGAATTAAATTTTTTAAAATGTTATAGAAATTTTAAGTAAAACCTCAAAAAAAAAGAAGTAACCTAGTCTGAAAATTTGAAGTTTTGTCCCAGAAACCTATACCAGGGTTCCAGCAGAAGATCCCAAAGACCTGTAACAACTGGGGTAGCCAGTTCCAAAACTATCTCTGAATACACATGTATGTTAAAGCAGCTGACAAAAATTAAAGCCTGTGTCATATGGATGCCAACATTATCTATGTCCCAAATACATTATACAAATTATGTTTTACTTTCCTCAAAACCCACTTACTGCTGGTGATGTTTATGACTGTATGTACTGTTTGGGGAAAATACTGGGCTTTGAACAGCTGTGTTGGTTCTTACAAATTAAAATACTGGGGCATTCATAGATGATGTTCTAAAACATCTGCTTACTGTGATGAGTTGTATGCAAATTAATGGATATTTGATTGAAGGAACATGCCCTACATTCAATTTTCTTGGTTGATAATTCTTGAGCATTCTTTTTTTTTAAAGAATAAACCAGTATGAATTACTGTATTCCTACTTCTTGTAAAATATCACTGATCTGAGTCTTAGAGTTACTGGCCCCCAAAGATTTGATGTATTAAAAGGAGCGTTGCGAGTAAAACAAGGGAGACATAGTTCTGTTTGTGCTAGAATTTAAATGATACACAATTTTTTTTTAACGTTACTTGGAAAATAGGCTACTGCCACTTCAGTGCTGTAAATTTGTCAGGATTAGAAATGATCCCAAACCAGTGTTATTTATTGAGTGTAATGTGGTTTATTCTGCATGCGTTACAGGAATGTTCTGACTCTGCGAGTAGGTCTTTCTCTGTTGAAATGCTTCCATGAAAACTGGAGCACTTAGCCATTATCTGTGTATAAAAATGCAGATTTTGCCCAGGCTTTCTTGGTCATTACTCACTTGACTTCCATTCGTGGTGCGTCAGGTGCAGAAGACTGAATTCTCTGAAGGTACCAGTGGCTCCGAGGAGACTGTGGTTAGATGGGAGACAGACAATCATTAGGGCTTGTCCATCTACTGAACATCTTCAGTACAGGCTCTTCCTTTCCCATCATACCCTACTGGATTTTTTATCTGGTCTGTCCAGGAGAGTGCTGCAAAGTAAGAATTGGAGCCCTTAGGTGGATCAGGCATCTATATAGCTGAGATTTGGAATGCTCTGTTACAGAACTGGATGCCTAAGCTGATTTTATTTTTACTATATCAGCCCCAGTTGTTGCCTTGACTCTGTTTTCAGAAGTACCATACTTCAATTTTGCAACAAGCTGACTAGGAAACAATTTCATGAAGGTTTGTTTAGACCTTATTTATACGCTGTGCACCTGTCCAGAGCTTTAGCTGCCTTCTGCCCTCGCTGTAGCCATACTTCCTCATACTTTTCCCCTTGTTCAGGAGGTAAAAATCTTTAGGACTTTAATTTTATCATCAGATGAATGGTCCCTTTGAATACTGTTTGCCTTATCATATATTGCCTGTCACTGAAGTACCTATTCTTGGTTTAAATGATGGGAGAGCCAAGCCTTGGCAAACCCCATTTTTACTGTGTTTAATAAGAACAAGGTCATTCTCAGGCTTGCTCTTAAATTCTTATCCGATGTTGTCCAAGTTCCAACCCATTAACCTCCTAATTTCCTTTCCCAGTCCCTGTAGAACCCGAGGGAAAGGTAAATGTCACACATTTGATATAGTGCAAATTCTGCGTTCTGCATAGTCGAAGAATAGATTTGGAAATGCTCTTCTCAGCAAATACTCATGAGCAGTTAAGGTTAGAGCTTGGATATTGTCCTCTTAGGTTATCTGGGAAAAAAGGAGTGTTCACCTGAGGAGGAAATATGGATTTAACCTGTTCATATACTGTTTATGGTGGAGTTTGTATCATTTATGCTGACTATTTGGAAAATGTCCTATTTTTAAATCTCTCGAGCAGTTATGTGGTGGTTTGTCCACACCTGTACTTTTTAATTGTTTAATTACTTGCTCATGAAGAAATGCTGTCTTCGTTATACAGTTTTTTCTGATTATTCTGCTACTCCGTCTTGGTTTTGCACAGCTTTGGAACAAGCTTTCTTCAAAAAATGGTGTGTGATTTGCAGGGAACTTTAAAAGACAAAAGAATGAGGAAAGAAAATTACATGGTTAACCATACACGTTTTAAGATCTTTCCCAAGACTTGGATGCAGCATTTCTTCTGCTTATAATTAATCTCTGCTAGTGTAAGGTATTAAGGCAAAATATTTCTTCTTTATTTGTAGTAGTCTTAAGTGCACAGATGGTTTTTAAAGGGTAGTATGCAATAATTAAGCAGGTTTCAAATTTTCAGGAAATCTCTCTTCCTTACAATTGTGTATCCTCTAAAGGCCTCTCAGTGTTAGGATGCAGTTTACACTCAGTACAGGGAAGCAAACCAACATTACTTCTAGCGTATGGAAGAACGACCCTCGGTTCAATTCAGTATTTCAGTTTAATGTAGCTGGCTTTTACAAATGTTTAAACAATTTTCACTGAGACTTGACTATCATTTTGAAATGATAGAATAATTGACAGAATATTTGACAGAATAATTGAGTAGTTCCTTTATAATCACTTGACCCTTTTAAGGAAACGTTTCTGCTTCTGTGTTGCCCAGTATGTTTCACTATAGAACCAATAGTTAAAATAGCAGACTCTGCTCCTTTCCAGGTAGCATGGATTGCTGTGCCCTGTTGTTTTCAAGTAGGCTAAAGCTTTTGAAAACTAGTTCAGAGTTTCAATTCAAGGCTAAAATGTTTCTTGTTTTCCTGTGCTGATGCACCCATAAACGTTACTGATATAAAATTTAAATTAGCTAAGATGTTTAAATAGAGATTCTTCTCTTAAGGAAGACACTTGCGGCACTTCTCATACTGATCTATTTTTTTCTTAATAAAAGGGTCAGTCTTGTGAGGGAACTGATTGAGTCTTTGAATGAGCTATCAAAATGCTATGTATGAGCTTCAGAAAGAAAATCTCCACTGACTGAATAGGCTTCTGTATTGCTTACAACCCCTCTTGAAACAACAGAAAATGATTTAACATGTGCAATTAAAACTGAAGGAAGTTTCTGCTTCAAAACTGATCTGCCCCACATACCTTTCCTGCAGCCCCCTTCACTGTAACCCAGATCCTACAGGTGTATTCCCTACTCCTTCCCTATGTGACTTAGGACAAAGTCCCAGGGGGACTAACAGAAAAGTCAGAAAAATTCAGAAATCTGATTTGTTCATCCTCAGTGAGAGAGTTCCCTTTGTGGTTGTTTCTGTGAGGACATTTGGTAAATAGGATAGCTCAGTTACTCTGTAAACTGAAATGAAAGCCCAGAAGTTATTGATGAGGAGGGGTGGTACTCTCTTATCACTGGGGTCAGCTTCAAACCCTGCAACGACAAACAAAAACCCCCAAACTTTTCTTCTCAACCTCAAGGGAAGTCAATGAATATTTTAAAGGATGAGCCTGGAAATAAAATTCCTCCCTCTCCCAGAAATGAGGAATGTTAGATTGGCAGAGATGTTCCTATAGCCTGTGGCTGTCCCTGTCCCACCGCTCAAGGGTGCAGCGTTACCTGCCTGGGGACGAGGATTCCGCAGAGGCTCTGCCTTCTCCCCTCCCGCACTGCAGGGCCAGGAGAGAAGCAGCTGGCCTGGCCTGGCCTGGGCTGAGGAGCACGGTGGCTCCTGGAGAGCTGGGACCATGGGAGCTGTTGAGCGAAGGCTGCAGCCTGTGATCCTGAGCAGCTGGGCTGACCCAAGTGGACTGGTTCCAGCTGCGCCTGGAGCATAAGCACAAAAACCCCCTTCTGCCACCTTTCTAAACTGGTGAGCGTTAGAAAGCAAGAGTCATTATTTCAGAGTTGTTTTTAACCTGAGTTTACTGCTGGTTTCTGTGGCCTGTGCCATGTGCCCAAGAGCTCGCCTGCATTTTTCAGTTCCATCAGCTTGTTTAATAAATATTACCTCTTGAACTTCTCCTGTACTCTCCGTCAGAGCCATAACAATATTATTACTTAAAGTAAAGCAGGATAATCATAGTGGTTTGGGGATGTTTTATTTTGAGAGAAAGAAAATAACAAACCTTTAATGTGGTCTTTTTTTCATACAATGGCAAAACTTAACATTATTTAAAAACTCTTCCTTGAAAAAGGATTAATAAAAATAAAATAGCCATCTTCCTGTTAAACGTTGATACTGAGCTCACACCTGGCTGCTGTTGGCAGAATAACTTCACAGCACAGGTGCACGCTTCAAGTGGTGAATCATAGAATCAGAGACTGGTTTGGGTTGGAAGGGACCTTAAAGCTCATCCAGTCCCAACCCCCCTGCCATCAGCAGGGACACCTTCCACTAGACCAGGTTGCTCAAAGCCTCATCCAACCTGGCCTTAAACACTTCCAGGGAGGAGCAGCCACAGCTTCTCTGGGCAACCTGTTCCAGTGTCTGACCACCCTCACAGTGAAGAACTTCTTCCCAATATCTAATCTAAACCTCCCCTCTTTCAGTTCAAACCCATTTCCCCTTGTTCTGTCATTAACTGCCCTTATGTCATTAGCTGCCATTATGCCCAGCTTTCTTGTAGCCCCTTCAGGTACTGGGAGGCCGCTATAAGATCTCCCTGGAGCCTTCTCTTCTCCAGGCTGAACAGCCCCAACTCTCTCAGCCTGTCCTCACAGCAGAGCTGCTCCAGCCCTCGCATCATCCTCGTGGCCTCCTCTGGACTTGTTCCAGCTGCTCCAGGTCTCTCTTGTGATGGGGGCTCCAGAACTGGACGCAGTATTCCAGGTGGGGCCTTACAAGAGCGGAGTAGAGGGGGAAAGCGGAGCAGTGAAGGATTAGGGTAATTCTGCCGAGTCGGTGTCCGGTGTGATGCAGCGGGTTTTGTTCCCTGTGCCTTCATTTGTGCTCCCTCCCTTTGTAGCTCAGATACTCTGCCCAGAGCCTTTTTGACTACATGAAGAAAATCCAGAATGATTCCAGCGCTATGGAGAGTTTTTGTGAGACGTTGCTAAAGGTCTTTGAGGACAACCTGCACAATGACCGGTAAGGGTTTAGTTTCACTTTTTTATCTTTAATAGCAGGACTGTTTCAAGTCAGATGTATGGCACATATTTTTAAATATGCCTAGATGAAGTTTGCCCAAGATGTGTAAATTTACTGTAATGCACCTGTTTGGTACAGCAGGACCTTTGCTAAAATGTGTAACAAAGGAGTGATGCTTTGCAGAATTTGCAGAAAAATATTTGCAGAATATTTTGCATTTACTATAGTTTAATATTGCACATAATGTGATAAGCACCAGTTTTTATAGGATGCTGTATTGGGGATTGCATATTGCTGCACACTTTTCAGTGTAGTCCAATCTGCATTTTGTTTAGGTGGTATTTTTTCACAAATACTTGAAGTATAATTTTCTTGTGAAGATTTTTCTTTAGAGGTGACTTATTCTGCATAATGAGATTATTTTCTCTAAGCTTCACTTATCAAACATGTGCAAAACAGAAGATATTCCCTGCGGGGGGAAACCCACAACTATTAATAGAATTTTCAGATTTTTTGTTTATTTGTTTTTTGTCTCAGCTGTTGAAGTAGAAAACATGACCATAGTTATTCCAGCTCAACACATTGTGTGTTGGTTCATTTGGTAATTACCTGGAGTGACAAGATGATGGAACTTCTGATACTTTGTAGAATATGTTGATTATATACTAGAAAATAAATTAATATTTTATACAACTGTTAATTGTGTTTTCAGGACCCTGCAAGTTTAAACCAGACATGTTGTTAATGAGGTTTTTTCCTTTTGGCTGTAACGGAATGTCGCCCTCAGCCAACCAGAATGATTTAACCAACACACACAAGTTACCGAGCAACCCTCCTCTGTGTAAATTAGAGTTCTAATTTAAATATGTGTAGGTAGATAGGAAGTTTCTTTCTTTGCTTCTAATTAAAAATAGTGTATATATGTATGCCAAGAAGTGTATTTACATTGTTAAATTGTTTTCTTTTATCAGGGTGTCTGTACCTCTCCTGATAATGCTGGACCAAATGCTGGCAAATGGCTGTTTTGATATATTTACCATGCAAGAGAAGTAAGCTGCTGAAAGTCTTTTTTGTTTATTTTCCACCACGCGACAGGCCTCTTAAATCTGACACCGACTGCTGCTGAATGTTGCTGTAGATGTGGGTGCACAGGACTCTCCTAAGTGTCTGTATCTGGATATAATGTTTTGATTTTTCTGAAGTGGGGCAGCTGTGTTGAATTCTGGACCAGATAGCCTTGGAAGGGTCTTGCTAAAATCTTGGACTCTCATATCAGTGTAGGAGTCAGTTATTGGTTCATTGTTTAACAAGCAGTACATTAATCACATTCAATTTGCATGTTTCACCTGGTGGACTTGGGCCAGTGTCAGATCATTTTGCTGCTTTCCTTTCCTGGTGTCCTAAATGCATGCTTTTTGGAACACATGCTTCATTGCACTGTGGGCCTTCAGCAATGGCAGTGTCGTGTTGTCATGCTGCAAAATAGTGCACCTACAGGCTATGGCTTCCAAAATCCTACTGCTCTTGTTATTGTGAATGTCTCCAAGGAAGTTAATTAAGATTCTAGTAAGAAGAATAAAAAAGGCATGTCCCAGCTTTTCCACACCGAGCTCAGTCTTCTGGAAAGTGTTTAGTTCAGGAATGGGTAAACATGAGTAAGATATTCCAATGTGAAATCCTACTTTTTTGCAGATGTTTCAGAAGAGAATGATTTTAATTTCAGTAATATTAAAATATATTCCACAAACTCTCACGGGCAGCATCTTGGCACATCTACAGATATTTGCAGAACTGTACAATGTGAATCTTACCAGCATGTAGGATTTAGAATCTGTTGATGTAAGAATTGCTCACAGCAGATAAATTTGAAAAGCTTTTATCACTCTAAAAGTTTTAATTGAGTCTGCTCTTGTTTTCAAGTGGGTATTTAGATAATCTCTCTTAAATCAAATTTGGCAGTCCCTTTTTGAATGGGAATTCAAAATGAGTCAAATACTCACAGATGGAATGGATATTCCTTGTTTGGTTTGGTAATCATGCCAGTGATCTGGGACTTCCACATAGGCTCCAGTCTTCCCTGCTGGGGAAGATGTTAGATTATGTGTGGAAATCCCAGGTAAAGTCTGTGTCTCCCAAGTCACAAAACACAAAGCGTGTGGTAGCATCACTGCATCTGCTGTGTGAGAGAGACTCAAACTCAATCCTGTGGTGCTGTTTTAGTGCTTTATTAAAAAGGCATGAAATGAAATCCAGGGGGATTAAGAGGGGAAAGGGGAAAAATGTTGAAGCTGATCCAAATGTATTTGATTCTAGTTTGAAGATGAAACCAAAAAAAGAAAAGTATAATTTATTTATACAGCGTGGTGGGTCATTCTTATAGCAAGGGAATAAAATATTGGCATGAAGTGCAAGAACTCATTATCATATGAAAGCTCTGTAAGGCCACAGCTCTAGGAAGTTTGGAGACAGCTAGAAAGAGACAGAGAATGCAGTTCCTGCACGTGACAGTTCTGTAGTACCTTATGGCCGAGGGGTAACAACGAAGGAGGTTCTGTGTGTACTTCACTGGGAGCCAGGTGAGCCTGGCGTCCGGGTAACGCTGTGCTCTGAGAGCCCGTGTGCCGCGCGGCTGAACGCGGCACGTTGTTCAGATGGGTGAGCCCAGAAGGACACTTGATGCACTGTGTACGTGTTCTCACTTTGGCATGTGCCATTGGGTGTAGTGAGGGATGGATGAACGCTGACACTGGCTCCAAGGCCTGCCTGCACTGTTGGGTGACACCTACATCTTTTTGCATAAAAGCCTATGGACAAGTGTGAATTTAGATCTGGTTCCCCGAGTGGGACCATTCATCCCCTTTCCAAAGAATCATGCCATAGAAATGTAGAAATACTGCTTGGTGGCATCAAAAGGCCATGTGTCCAGTTTCAGGCAGTTTCAGGTACTTTTATATAAAGTGTGCCTGTAATAAGAGGGATGAAGTTGCATGGTTGTTTTTAAAAAACAGTCTTACTGCCGGTGAGCAACTTTTCTGTTGCTTCAGTGTATTTCTTCCTTGTTGTGTAGCAAATGAAAAACTTTTTGGAGAGTTGGGAATGAAACATTAGCATTCCTTGGGGCATTCAGCTCCCATTTCATCTCCTTCTCTCATATTTTACCACACTGGGCTGAGTGGAGTTTTAGCAAGGGAACGTGGGTTGCAGGATGTCTGGCATCAGGATTATGCCTATACCAGCCACGTAAGAGTCAATTTTCAAATTATAAAAAAAGTATTTGCAGGCCTTACATGAAGTTTCGAATGGATATTGTATCCATATCCATGATATCCTGAACTTTTTCTTCTAATAAAGCACTAGCAGTCCAGGGCTGGTGATACCCTGCACTGTTTAATTTAAACAATTTAAATTTAATTGCTCTTGGCTGAGTTATACACTTGTTAGGAGCTGTGCTCCTGTTAAAGCAAATTGCCACATGGTGTCACTCCTGCCCCGCAGAGAGATAACCTGTGGTGCATTTTCCTGCCTCTTCACACCACATAGCTCATGAAGCTTAAAATACGCTGCTTGACATCTCTGGCTCAGTCCTGTAGATGAATTCCAGCATTCGTGAAGCTCTTGGCTGATCTTGTGATCTCTGTGCAGGAGGGCAGGTGGAACACTGGGTGTTTCTCCTTCATTATAGTATTGTGAATGCTCGTGTTTAAAATGAGATTCATGTGTGGCTCATTTCTCTGCCCGGGTCCTGCTGACCCTGCCAGCAGGGAAGCAAAGTGGAGGGTAAATGTCTGTCTAGTGGGGTTTGAAATGAATCAACTTTAGTATCGCTGGGGTAATCAAAAGGCTATCAGAGCAGCTTTTCTCTGTTGTGCTTGGCTTAGTCTGAATCGTTAGTATGAAAGTACGTAGTATGATGTCCCTGCTCACTGCAGGGGGGTTGGACAAGATGACCTTTAAAGGTCCCTTCCAACCCAAACCATTCTGTGATTCCATGAAAAGGAAAGCTCTGCTATTTTTCAGGCTGTTACTCCTGCTCCTCTGAAGCTGGCATCACCCTGCATGTCCAGCAGGAGATTTTCCTCTCCCTTGCACTGGCAGGAATGGTTTTGCATTACAACATGATCAGTGGCATTAGAGAACTCTTCCCACTTAAAAATATCCTCCTGCCAGTAAAATTCAGCTTGCGGTATTTCCTCGATCTGTTCTGCTGTGTGCTCACAAATTGTGCCAAAATAAGGAGGGAAGTGGTGGAGGAAACCCATTTCTTCTGGCAGCAGGGCAGGTGTACACGGGCCTAAAGCGTTTGTGGAACTGCAGCGTCAGTCACCTGCGGGTTCCTCCCTGCCCCGCCTGCCCTCCCACCCCACACAGGGCGGTGGTTTTCAGTTGAAATGTAATTTCTTTTCTGTGATGGCACAACCCAAAACCTCCTGATTTCATCTCAGTGTACATTGTGAATTTGTGGAGCTGTATTCATAATAATGTAGGGAGTGTGAATTGATTGGAGAGACTGCTGGAAGCAAAGGGCAAGGTGCTTGAAACAGCTGCCACAAATAAAGCAGAGTGCGTTGGGCTTTTTTAAACTCACCAGTGGCTCCTCTTAAAAGGTGGTGGTAACTGTCAGCTCCCTGCTGGTAGTGGGATGAGGGAAAGGGAGAATAAAGGAGAGAACTGAGGCTGCTCACAACACTGGCACTGGAGTGTTCTGTCCTGGCTATGGCTCCTGTCACTGCTGCAGTCATTCTGCTGGTCCCGTAGTGAATGATCTCCAGAGATGCT
This sequence comes from Antrostomus carolinensis, assembly GCF_000700745.2. Classification (NCBI taxonomy): domain Eukaryota; kingdom Metazoa; phylum Chordata; class Aves; order Caprimulgiformes; family Caprimulgidae; genus Antrostomus; species Antrostomus carolinensis. The sequence goes on along the minus strand of NW_010299752.1, from coordinate 28,030 downwards.
CAGTCTGCCCAGAGCCCAGATAGATTGTTAGTTCCTTAGGAAGTTCAGTAAGGTGAGTCTAATATCAGTACCCTGTGAACAGAAAAGCCTTTGAATGACAATTCAGGATCTAGTGCTGGCTGGAGCGATAAGGAAAAGTGGTGTTTCTTCTGTATGTGTGTTTTACATATTCATCAGAAGTGTTCACACATTGCATATGTGTAATATTTTTCTGGTGGTCTCACAGTGTTTTAAGATGATATATGTCCCCACTGATCCCAGATTAATGATTTCTTTGTATTACATGCTCCTGTGGATTTTTTAAAAGCAATTATTCAGCTATTGCATAAGAGACCATAAAGTAAAGAGCATGGCAGTGACTGTCCTGGTTTCACAGTCACCCCGGGTGCTGTCAGCTGAACTGTTGAAGCTCAGTTCACCTTTAGGAGGAAGAAGCCCACACCTTTCTGCGGTTCCACGTGCGCCCAATTTACATAATGTAAAGACTTCAGACTGATCCCTTTTCCCCAGATGCCTCCTCTGTTTCTGCTGGCACTGTGCCCACACAGGAGAAGGAATTTTCTCAATTTCCTTTAAAGAGGCCAAGCTATTTGAGTCATTTGAGATCACACATAGGTTAGGTTTAGTTATTATAAATGTGAAATTGGCAAATGACAGAAAGGAAAGTGCATCTGTTTTAAACACAAAGTGCTGCACATAAGGTTACATGTATTAAATTTATTCCAGATGCTCTTGTTCCAACTGGTCTCTTGTTGCTGTACTTCTAGCAATGTCCTTGTTGTTCAACCAATTTAAATCTCACCTAATTCACTATATTGCTGTTGTTCTGTGCTGAAAGCCAGACATGCATTGCAGGTATTGTAATTAGTTATCCACACAATGCCTTCATCTATTCAGGGGTGGGAGGAGGAGGAATTTCACCAAGGTAAGAAAAAACATACCTTCTCTAAATACCGAGAGCAGATATGCTCTTCCCTCATCTACCTGGACAAATCAATGTTTGCAGACACACACCTGACTGACTCATTCATGCAGTTTTCTGTCATTCTCATCACGTGTCTCCTACCCGTGTGCTTTCTGTGCTTATCCTACTCCTTAAAATGTGGAAGGAGCTGACGTGGCTGCAGCAAGGATGGCAAGGAACTTGCTCTTTCAGCATCTGATGGAGGGGTTTTAAATCACCCCGCCCCAGACTCTTTGGTCCTGAAAGCCACTGTCAGTCAGCTCTGAAAATGTCTTATGAAGTCTCAGTATCAACATTGAAAACTTGGCAATTTTATTTACTCTCTTAGTGTGGTTTTGGGGACAATGTTGAGCCAGCCATAGACAGCATTCTTGAGCTTAATGTCTCCATGGTTTGTTGTTCAGGTTTTTTTTAACCAAGTCAATATTTGCCAGTATATGCCAGTATTCTTTTAAGAATTTTTAAAAAGTAAGTAAAAACCACTAACTCTTGTCTGGAAAACTGTATATAACAAGGAGCATTAATTTAACAAAACATCTTGTCACTTCTATAAACCTCTTGTTTTAAATGTTCTGTTTTTCAGCCGATTACACAGCTTTTTTGAGTAGGTTTTTTATCCACAGTTTTGAATCAGGGTAGCAGAAAATGAATGTTAGGATTTTTACTTTCTGCTTTACATACACAATACAGTGAGGTTTCCAAAATATGCAGTCTAGAAGTAATTATACTTACTAGACAAATATGAAATAGTTTCTTTTGCATCTATGGCACTTCAGCCTTGAGTGTAGCAAGTAAAAGATTAAACAATTTGTACTGAAATAAAAGCAATATTCCCTCTTTACTTCTCTTTAATAGATCCTTGGAATATACTAACAATACTTGTGTTTGTGTGAGTGTCTGGGAAAGAGCTGTGAGAATCACATTTCCCAGACTGTGGAAAAAGAAAAGAATTTGCTAAATATATTTAAAGATGGCTTCATGACTCGTACACTTAGCAGAACTGTAAGCCCTGTGTTTAATTACGTTGTCTGGAATCACTAAAAGAATTTGGGCCGTGAAGTGGTAGAGTATTTAAGAACAACATTCATCCCCTTTTATGTAAAGCTTGGTTGAAGACCTGAGGGAATGACCAAGGCACCACAGTGATACAGAGACTGAATAATTTTTATGTGGCTATAGAATATTTTAATTCTTGACATAGTATTTCTGATCATACCACGCTTTGTTTTAAACTCAAGCCATGGCTAGCTGATTGTCATGCATGTACTGACTCGTTGCTCACACCTCAGCACACATGCAGTAGCGGTGTAAATAAGTAATAGTCATCTCTTTCCTTCCCTGTTAAAAATAAAATAAAATAAAATACAATACAATACCCAGTAACGTGGTGGCCAAACTCATCTGCATCTTTACGAAGGTGCACCTAAAGCAGGGGGTGCTGTTGAGGAAGAGAATGTGCTGCTCTGCGTTGTGTCTTTCCTCTCCTTTGAATGTTAATTTGGCATCTTTGCAGTCAGCAAATGCATTTGAATTTTGATAGAAATTTATTTCTCCTCTTTGTTTCTTTCTCATTTCCAGCCATCCTTTTTCAGTGAAGTTATTTACCCTTTGTAAAGAAGAGATCAAAAGATCCAAAGACGTCCGGAAGCTTCGCTCCAGCATAGGAGTGTGAGTTGATGAAATAAAGAAATCTTTTCTCTGTTCACAATTTCAGTACAGTACATACTCGATGTAACAGCTGGGTCTATTTCATGTGAAATTTAAATGAAAAATGCACACAAATACATGTAATATAAGGTTTTGAGTTTAATGTACTTCTGTATAATGTACTTCTGCGTGGTTGGGGTGGAAACATGAAGGATCTGATAAAATTTAACTACTTATTTTAAAATGTTGTTGATACTCTTTAAAATGAAGGGAATCATTTGCTTTTTGCTTGTAGAGAGGATGACTTGGTGCCAATGCAAAATATATGTAATTTATTAGATCTTATATATTACACTAGAAAGAGCTGAAAACACCTGCAAAATTATTATCTGGCTTTAGGGTAAAAGGCTTCAGTTCAGACAGCAGAGAAGTCAAAACAAAAATGTACCAGGCAGGAAAGACAGTACTGGGTGAGGAGAGGAGGAAAAAAAATAGACGAAGCATTGCAAAGCTGAACAAAGGTCCATTGGCAGAAACTTGGCAAAATTATTCAGGTGTAACTATGTCAAGCAATGATTTTATTGAATTCAATTTTATTTTTTTCATTGTAATATTTTAAGAGTGCAAGAAAGCCTAAAATGAGGAGTTGCCCATGTTTCTAATTTGTCTTTCACTCTTAACTGGATGTAAGTTACACTGTATGGGCGTAAGAGCCTCCCTGTCCTTGTGTTGTCTCTGCGAGTGCGATTCACACGCGGTTTTTAGCACAAGGACTTTGGTGCTGCTGGTCAGCAGCTTTAGAACAATATTGGAACTTGGCGTAGATGTGGGGCGACTCAGCAACCCTTGAGGATCTCAGCACACTCACCTCAGTGTTTGCTTTCCCACAGCACTCCCAACATCAACTG
>NW_010299752.1:11583-24484 GCF_000700745.2 Antrostomus carolinensis | reverse complement strand
CTTTCCCTTTTTTTCTGGTGTATGTCTTCATTTTAATGCTCAAAATGTACTTTGTAGTTATAACACAAATATCACACAGGATTTATTTTTTCCTTATATTTTCTAGGTTTTGTGGCCTGATTCAATTTCAAGGAGACATGAGAGAGAAAGTTTTATTTCAATTGTTTCTCCTTCTTTGCCATCCATTTCCTATAGTAAGTATGAAGACATTGGGTATTATCAAATATTTTATTTAAAATACAAGCAAAAAAAAAAAAAAAAGACATTAAAGCAGCATTCTTTTTAACAGATATTAATGTATACAGTAGCTTTTATTCCTCAAGGATCTGCAATGCTGCCACCTGAAACAGGCTACTGGATACTTGCAGCGTCCCTGGCTATTCCACATAAATGCTTTTCCACCTTCTGTCCTCACTGTCTGAAATTAGAAGCAATTTAGGTGCCTGTTATTTGTTTCTTTTACACAGCACCCAGCACAGTGAAGACATGTTCACCATTTAGTACTTGAAAGCTCAGATCACATAAATTACTGTTATTTTTGCAGCATTTGTTAGTAGCAACACAGCAGTAGTTCTGGTTCAAGAAAAATTTATTTGTTCTTTTTGTCAGGTGTGATGAAAGCTTGTGCACACAGGAAGGTTTATCAGAAGTTTGCCTTTGTCATATAACCAACTGAAGCAGGGCACAAGGCTGAGTTCTTACTCAGTATGTGTAAGAGAAGCTCGTATGTGGGACAGTATTATCTCAGTCCTGTAACATTATTTTGTTGACTTAAGTTTTTGAGAGGGGGGCTGTGTTCACTGTACACGACCTGGGAGCCCCAGCTTAGAGCTGCTGTGACAACCAAACACGTAAACCAGCTCTCTGTGCCTTTGGTGTCCTCTCCAAGGGTTTCACCTGGGAACACTTGTGGATGTTCCTGTGAGTAAGTAAGTGAGGAGTAGCACCATTAAGCTGCATCTACAGTTGAGTAGTGTAGGAGAAGCAAAGGCTGTCAGAAGTAATTGCAAGGGCACATAAAAAGAACGTGAAAACTCCTGAGGTCTTAAAGTGGTTTGAGAACACACTGAATAGCCTGGTGTCTGGCCAATGCAAACCAACGCTGTTTATTCTAACGTTGATTACTTTTGCTGATTACTTTTTTGATAAGGTTAAAATCATACTGTACTCAGCGAAGTTTGATACTTCATGCAGAACTGTTACCACTTTGTGTGCACTTCCTATGTGAAGAATCCTTTGCAGGAAGGGCACAATATAAGAACTGAAGATGATCATTTCAATTTCATGTTTTATTGGTATTTTAGATCATTAACGTGTTTGTTTTTAGATATGGGTCAGTTTAATTTGGCACTACTACTCCAGAAATAACCCTGTAATTTCTTTGCCTTCCTTTGGTTATCATCAGGCTTTCTTGGAAAAAAAAAACCAAAACCAACCAAACAAAAAATCCCACCAAACAGAACTTGGTTTTGTTGCAATTTTACTGTCTTCTATTTAGTATATTTCTATGCAGTGTCCTTCAGAAGCCAGGCTAGCTCGCTGCTTCTGTATGCACACCAACATCCCTAAACAGCTCTGAGAAGAATACTTGCAAATTAACAGCTTCCAGAAACTGGAGTGTTGGAAGCCAATGTAAAGTCGTCATCTATCTCCCAACAGGTTTGTTTTTTTAAAGAGTTTTGCTGACTCTTGCAGTCTCCACACTGGGACACCTTTCTGTTTTGTGGGCCCACAGCAACCAAAGTTAGAGCCAGACTTTGGCTCATTGAGTCACTTCAAGAAAATAAATGCTCCAGTTGAGCCGTTCTCAAACATTTAAATTCATTCCTTGCAAGGAATCCTGCAAGAGTTGAGTGAAAATCCACTGATTGTAGTAGCACTGAATTCCTTGAGGTGCAGAAATGAAGTGCCTTCCTGCAGCAAATTGCTATTAGGGACAAGGACAGGCTGTAGTTCTCAGTATTACAAAGCGTCCCCCACAAAGCGATGGTCAGTGTGAAGGACCAGCACCAGCAATGGCACTGGGCTCTTCCATACGGGACAGTGGATCCTGTTCCTCTGCCTCTTCCCCGTAGATCCGGAAGACGACTGCCAGCCAGGTGTACGAAATGTTGATCACCTACAGCGACGTGGTTGATGCTGCCATCATGGATGAGGTTATGACCATACTCAGTGATACCAATTGGTAAGTGACTTTCTTACAAGATGGTAATAAGAGCTGAAATAATTTTAACGAAGTTAAGAAAAATCCCATGCCTTTGCAAGCTGATGGCAAGGAAGCTGTAAGAAATGATACTGTAGTTTTAGCTGCTTATTGCTTCTAGGCCAGAAACATGGCTGAAAAGAATTCTTCTGTTCTAAAGAACGATGGTCTGGTACATTGTCCCTCTGGAATTGGTATGTATAAAATTACCACTAGATAAAGTAAAATACCCATATTTTTCTAACAACATAAAAAGGGAGGAGATCTTGGAAACTGTCCATGAAACAGAGAGAGACTGGGCTGTGCAAACAGTCAAACTTCAACTGCACAGACAGTTTCTTGGCATTTATGAGCACTGGCAGGATTTTGGGAAAGGAAGGATCTCTGCAAACTGGGAAACAACAGAACTAGCAGAACAGCTCAAATCTCCCATGAAATGTAATTGCTCAAAATGCTACAAATGTTCTATTCAGGCAGATATTTAGAATTGGAACACTTGAGATGTTTCCCAAGCACAGTGTTGCAAAAATTAAAACAGCCACTTCTCTATAATGTAATTACTTTTTTGTTACCTATAATGTTACCTGTAACCCCTCCAAGCACAGGGGAGCTCATTCTGTCAGCACCTTTGCAGTGACAGGAGGAGGGAATACTCTCCAGAATTTTGGCACTGTTGTTTTTTTTTCCTTTCTGAAAATTTTAGCATTGTGCATTACAGTCACCCGGAAAAAAGATTGGACACCTCAGATATCCGAGGAAGTACAGTTTTAAGATACTAATTAGTGTATTTGTGTTGCTGCCAGGTTAAACATTCTTCCTTGTCACAGATGACTCTCCTGGGTCATGGGTCTCCTAGCCGGACACCCTGCCTCAAACAGTAAAGTTAATAATGAGCATAGACAGATATATATTTAAAAAATAGTTTATTTAGTCAATATATTAAATGGCTTTTTGCCTTCATTGACATTTCATGGAAATAAAATTAACCTAGACATGTTCAAGGAATAAATATACCATAAGGTTGTGGTTTACATTATTTTCAGACTGCATGCTTACACTATTTAACTTTTATTTAATTTCTATTTTATTTCTGTGCTTGAGCTTAAATAACTTTATATTTGGGAAAAGAAAACTAAGCTTCTCATTGTAAGGGGCGGCTGCTGCTATTTTTTTCTGCATTTTCCAGTACAAAATTAGGGTAACAGTCTTAATTTGAAGAACTGGTTATCAACAATTCTGCCGATTGTTAAAATGACTCATTTAACTACATACTGGTAGTAAGGATTGTGTTTAGTGTGAGTCAGTGCTCGCTTATGAAATCTAAATTTAAGAGCAACCTTGCTCAGAGGTTACAGAAAGAATTTAACAGAAACAACTGAGTAGGGTTAGATCAGTGCTGCCACAAAGGGATGGTGACAATACCAGCGGTAGAAGTGGTCCACACCAAATGGCCACAGAAGCAGCAGTGGTCATACAGCTCCGCTCAGAAATGGGTTATTAAAGCAAAATCCTTCCTAAAAACCATGGCAGAAAACTAAATATTCTATTTTTACCTTGTCATTTTTAAGGTGTGACTGGCTGCCTGCTCTAAGTTCCCCACTGCAGTTTGTCCATTGTGCTAAGATTAAAGATGAAGAGCTAGTTTACTTAAAACTTAATTGTTTTATCTCCGTAGATTTGAACTGTTCACAAAAGAAGATATTTGAAGTAATTGCTGAATGTCAGAGTGAGCTGCTTGTTATTCTCCAGCTCTGGCAGTGCTAAAACAAGCAAGCACAGTCAATTCTGAATTACGATAAGAATTAACATCAGGAAGCCAAATGAGAATTAATATTTGGGGAAGATGATAATTACTGGCATACACATATTTGTTCCTTGTTGGAACTACAGAGTGTTTATCACACAGTTGTGTAATTCACAGTTTAAACAAATTACTCTATAAATAGTAACTTTTGTTTAGCTACAGGAAGGTTTCCAGTATTAAATATGACAAATTGTCCAAGGTGTCTAAAGAAGAAAAAAGTTTCAGGTTATTTCTAACTTGCCCTTTGTGCTTTTTCTCTGTATTTTTTGACTCTGTTTATGTGCTGAGTTCAGTTTTTGTTAATAGCCCATTTACAGTTCTTACTTAAGAAAACCAAAATAAATCTACTGAATTGGTGTGAAATACTAACAGTCTCACAGCATTCCAGTTCAAGTGGTACATTTCTACAATAAGGACAATAATGTTGGCTGTCTGGATTTATGGCATTTGGGGGCTTTTTTGTAACTGACAGTTCTTGAGGAAATTATCTCATGAACATCAGGCTATTTCAGAAACTCCTTAAAAGACTCACAAGTTTTAGGTCTGGATTTTCTGTTTCAAGAGAAAGCTTCTATAGATAGTAGAATGTTCTCCAGATCCAGTGACATTTATTTAAATTCTTGATGTGAGGTTTTCTAAAGCAAAAAAGCAGCTGTAAATTTAGAGAATAAATTAGCGAACTTCTAGTCAAAAGGGTTGTATGAATGAGTAAGTGGTTTTTTGGAATACAACCATTTCAAAGAATTATCTTGGACACTTTATTCCTAGCTGTCACTTGTGGAAGACCTGCTGGGTGTTTATGATTTATCTGGCTTAAGATGGTACAAAAAATGTTACATTGTTCTTAGGACGTGACACAACAAACACTTCTGCAATTTGAAATGTATGTGGAAGTACAGATGCCTCCATAGTAATATAATAACAAAATGGCTGGCTTAAGAAGTTGTTATGTATGTAGCCAACTTCAGGTTTTTATTTGTGAATTAACTGGAAAAATCCTCTTGCAGGGAAGCTGAACTGCCAGTAGTACGAGAGAAACGCAACAGTCTCTGCGATCTCATGAAAGTGCCCAAACCGCAGCTGGTGTCCAAGGTGAAGTATGGAAATCTGCTCCTGAGAGGGTTTTTTTTTTTCAAAGAAACATGGCAATGACCAATTGTTCCACCAAATGTGCTGTGTACTTCTGTGTTCATGAATATATCAATGTGCACCAGGAGGAATGTCCTCACAGCTTACTCCTGAATATATGGAATTGCTGAAGACTGCTGGCTTAAGCTTTTCCAGTCTTATTTCTTGAAAACATTCCAGACTTGCAGTGTGACATCTCAGACAAAATGCAAGAACTAAATAATACAGTACAGATGTTTCCAAAACTGTTTGTCTGCTCTTTCTGGGGAAAGAAAAAGGATAAAAATGGCACAGTAAATTTCAGCAACAAAATAATAATGTGGTTGTGCAAGCCCCAGAATGCTGACACTGCCTAAGAGGAAGAATATAATCTAAAAGTTAATGCATTCATAAGCAGACAGACAACATATCCTGTGTAGGTCCCATTTCATTTTAATGCAGATAGTTTGGAATTGCCCATCTGCTCAGTATTTCAGAAATACAGAATTTTCTGCTTTGGTAAGAGTTTCTGAGAGATTCCTTTCCTCTCTGTCCAAAGATGAGGAGGCTGGATTATTACTGTTCTAGAGAACATGTGTTAATATGACAGTTTACAAAGAAAAATTATTTTTACTTTGAGTAATACAAGACAAGGTGAAAATGCTTGATGACCCAAGGCTACTTCCATAGTATCACAGACATCCACAGCATGTGATCTAAGCTTAAAAGTAGTAGTATATCAGTATTCTTTGCCTTTGTAATTTCTATTGTTCTGCTTTCATAGTCCTAGAAAGTTCTGTCCTTTGTAATTATTTTAGACTTCAGAAACATCACCTGTACTGTAAACATTATAGCTTTGTATGTCTATATTTTCTTCTCCATTTAGTTTATTTAATTACATTATTGGGATTCTGTTAAAACAGTGATGCATGCTACTCCACGTGACCTCCTTTTTTTTTCTCTTCCCCTTGCAGAGTTCAGCATAAGGGAGTTGCAGGCACTGGCTGCTGGTTTGTCAACTGAAGCTCTTGGTTCAGGTGCCATTGGGACTGGAAGAGTTTGTGCTGTGGCATCCTGACAAACTGGAGTCTCAGCACGAGCTGCAAAGTGCACTGTTGAACAAAATAAGAGGCAGAGATTATGTCTTAAAGCATTGTGCAGATATGCCAGGGGAAGGAAACAAATATTCATTATGTTTTCAGGTTTTAATGTCATTATTTGCAGCCACAAGATGGCAGTTTCTCTTCATACTTCTGTCACAACTGACCTGTTTTTTTCTTTGATGTCAATGATTTCTACTTCTGCAACTCAAAATGGAGCCATTCAGCCTGTGCTTGCTGTACACACTTTAAGTATTAAATGTGACTTGCTGCATTAGTCTCTTAAAAGAATTGTTTTTCTGAGGTAAGAGTGGCAACATTTAGTGACAATGAAATCTTCCTGAACATAAAGTATCTCTGTGGATAAGTCTGTCATTCTGTCATAGTCAAATAAAAAGTCCAGGTTTCACTTCAGCTAAAGTCAAATCCTCTCTTACTAGCGCTTTATATAGCTAATTCAAGCAATTGTGTTTGTGGTAAACTAGCTTTTGGGACTGAAGCTTATTTTTTCCCTTGAAGAATACAGAGGTGAATCAGTATTTAAGGCAGCTCCTAGGAATTTGGATCATTTCTTGCTGATTATAACATTAAATGGCTGTAACATTTATCTTTAGTAAGACTAATGTGATGGGGAGGACAAATGCACAGGCAACATGATATTCTAATGACACTGTGTTATTTGAGCGTTCTAATTAAATCCCACCATCCCAGCACTTCAGGTAGAACAGTGGCTCTGTGTGTGTGTGTGTATATACATACATGCATGCACACATTTGAAAGGATGGGGAAAAAAATCAGACAGAGGAGCTAAAACCGAGCTGTTCTCTGTGAAGTACTTGTTACAAACTGCAGTGATCTTCTACTGCAAGTGTTCATTTCACTCTAAAAGTCTTTTTCCTTTTCACCTGTGGTGCAACTAGGACTGCCCTGAGAAAGGGGTTACTCAGCACAAAGATTAATTTAATGAAGCACAAATTACTAAAAAATTCTAAAATTCTGAACACTTAGGTCTTCCTATACATGGATACACAGAGTATAACAGAGCTTCAATGTCACTGCCTTACCTTGGGTTTTAGTTAAAGTGATAATAATCCATCCCTTCCTTCAAGTTCAGCATGTTCAGGTTTGTTTCAAACGCTCCACCTGTCAAATCCTGTGCAGGAAGAAAAAGGGAATTAGATCAACCAGACAAACTCATTTCAGGCTGTAACAGGTTTTGGTACTTTGGTTCTTTACACCACAGAAGGAAGCCCTATTTGCAGAACTAAACATAAATAAACCAAAGCTCAGCAATGTTTCCATTCAGATATTAAGTGTATGTTGAAAACTTTGTGTTCAAAGGAATGGGGTGGAGGGGGAGCAGGTATCACAGAACACATGGTGCTCTGAGGACACAAGGGCTCTAGCAAGCCCAGCTCTGCAGACAGCTACCTGCACGTTTTGTTTGCTAATGCAGCATTTTCAGAGAAAGGACCAAGGGAATGAGTCTGACAAAAGAGTGATTTTTTTTTTTGTAGATTTTGAATAAAGATGAGCTTTGTCTGATGAAACAAACCTTTCATCAAACAGCTGAAATATTTTGCATAGTTAAAGGTGTTTCCTTTTGAGCCGTAGTTACGTTATCTGAACAGGAACCTGGTAGGTTTGCTTCATGAGCAATCGTGCAAGGCAGTGATGTCATTAAGGAAACTTGCCAACTTCAGCATTTCTGCTTTGGTCTTCCTGGAGTCCTTAATTCTACTGATCTTCAGGAATGTAATAAAAAAACGAATTAAAGCTCACAATAGGAGGTAGGTAAAGAAAGAGCTGGGGTTCTTTTGGTTGGCCCTGAGCAGCAATATTGAAGTTTTAACAATAGACAACAGTACTGCAAGTGTTTAGGACAGGAAGTTACAAAAACAGAGTCCAACTAGAACTGCAGAATTAAAGGAGGTGGAATGCTAGACTTTGGGCTAGAATAATTGGATTAAAACAATTGCTCTGGGATCTTTAATGAACCTGAGTTCAGAAATTAAGCTTTCTGTCTCATATGGAAGACTGTACATCCAGCTTCCCACCTCACCTTGGTCCCATCAGCTGAACTGCTTATAAACATGGTCATCATCTTTGGGGGTTGCTTGGAAGCCTTCCATGAAGGAACACTGTAATCTCAATCAACAGGGAGTCTTAATTACAAAACAAGTTGACCTGTCTCCTCCAAACCTCTGCATTGTTTCAGCTGCCTGAATTTATCTAGGAAAGGAAACACTGCGTGTGTACATTTCAGACCTCTCACCCAAACCTGCACGCTGTGCCTCAAGATCACAGATCAACTCCCCTTTCTCCTGTGCAATTCTCAGCTACCTGCTGCGTTTTTCTGTTTTCACTAGCAATGTCAAAAAATACAAAGATCAGATAATCTGATCCAGAACTTCAACAAAAACCATAACCACCAGTCATAAAACTCATAATTGAGCTCTGATGTTTACTAACCATAAAAAGAAAATGAATAGCTAATAATTTGCTCTAAAGAAGCTTTAAAAAAAAAAAAAAAGAGCCCAGATGCTAAATTAAGCACGAGACTGTGGTGACAGAACAAGGCAGGGTTTTACAGTAACATCTAACTGTAAACTTACTGAAAACTTTATACAATCAAATTAGTTTACTGAAAAGGAAAAATAAAAATCCCCTTCATGTCAAGCACTTGCAATCCGTGCCAAAACAGGGCACAGTACACAATTTCTAAGCATTTTGCTTTTACCTCAAAGTGAGAGAAAATAGTGCAAACCCTTAGCTGAAGTGGTGCTGCAGGCTGCTACACAATTTTGAAGAGCTAAAGCCACAATTTTATTCTCTTCTGCGAAAACTTACTCATGTAGAGAGCAGAATTTCAGCTACAGCCCTGTGAAGCCACTTTAAAATGCAAACTGAGCAAAGATCACATAGGATGACTGCTTTTTCATAATGGTTTTATATGGTAACGAAGGAATGCCAGTGCTAGGAAGGGAGGAACTGCCTGAAAAAATAAATAAGCAAACACTGCTCCAAGTACATGGCCAGCAGAGTCGGTTCTTGCAAACCACCCACTTAATAAACACATCTAATCTTCAAAATTACCCTCTCAGAGCTGTATATAAACATGCAGGTTTTGTCTGTATCAAACCTATAAATAATCCCCTACCACAAACAGCAAAATAAAAGACAGCAAGGCCTCAGGACACTTTCTTCTTCAGAAGGATGGTGATGAACTTACCTTGGTAAATAACAAAGCTAAATTTGGAAAGTCTGGGATGTTTAGGAATTTGTTAAAGACTTCTGTTTACAAAATTAGCTAAGAGGATCTGGAGCTAATTCTTCCGTACATAAACTTCCAACAGTTCCATGCAACACAGAGCTAAGGTTGTAGTTGTTGCATTGACAGCTGCCTACACAGGAAACGGCCACACGTTCACTGGGGTTTTTATTCTTTGCTTGCTGCATGACCTGAACCACAGAGCTGGGTAAAGCTGCTTGCCCCAAATAGCTTAAAAACACAGGTCATGTATAACCTCTGAAACACAGGAGCTGTTTTTCCCCTCACAGTATGCACCCCTTTTGCAGAGGAAGTTTGTGTCTCAAATGTATTTCACATCAGCCTGGGACTTTATCTTGAAACAGCAACATTTTTTGCACAGGTGAATAGCATCAGAGAGGCAGCAATAGCTATAGCAAAAGAGACAAATGTTTTCCATTTGATGCAGTCTCATGTGCTTATCCCCCATCCCACTTTTTTCCTGTGCTCCCACTTTCAAAAGGCATGTTGGAAGAAGAAATGTAGAAAATGATTAAAGTAAAGCAAGTGGGAAGTTTTGGTTTTAGCTGGTCCTTCAGATGTGGCCTGCACAGAAAGCAAGGCAAACTCAGCCTGTAAATACAGCAAAGGCTCATGCTCAGCACTGTACTTGGCCTGCACAATAACAACACAGATGAATGAAAAAGTTCAATACTCTGCTCTTCTCAACCCATTTAGAAACCATTTCCTTTAGTGGTCAGGTCTAGAAGCTTGTAAGCTGCTGCAGACAGGACACCTGAATATTTTAAACCACATTTATCAGCTTGGTTTGTTTTGGTAGAAGCCTTCTTTCCATGACAAAAATACTACTAAAACCTGGCCATTTCAATCCACCCACAACTTTGCTAGTAAGAGTGGGATTTCACAGATTCTGAGAGCTTCCATGAAGACTCCTAACTAATAAAATACAGCAAGTATGACAATGGCTGAAAGAGGTTGCTAAAAACTATCCTCAAGATCAGCTCTGAAACTCAGTGGTCAAGAAAAGCAGGCTTTGTTCTGGAGTGGGACTCCGAGCTCTGCTGCTTGCTTCCAGAGACCCTCCGATTCCTTTTCTCTCTGCTGGGTTGTGTCAAATGCAACCTGTATCCTCCTACACTTTGGTACAGATATATTTATGGTTTTTACTTATTTCTTATGTTGCCTGTGGTTTCGCAGGTGATAACAGGGTATTAGGCACCACTAACAGGAAAATTTGGTTTCGGTTCTTTATTATAAATTTGATTTTCTAATAACCTGATTCTCTTTATAATATTAAAACAATAATACAGTATAATGACATAGGTGTACTGCAAGGTTCATATTATTAACAGGTATCAGTATGTTAAAATCTGTAGAAAGGTCAGCTCCATTATGGACTTTCACTATGTTGTTATACAAGTTTATTATCACCATTGTTCTTGTCTGTTTGGCCACAGTTTTGTTTCCCCGGTAGATACGTAATGCTGCTGGAACTCCATGAGCATTGATCTTTATTTCCCTCTGCACTAGGCTGTGTTTGCCATCAGCTCTTATAACACCAGCTTTCACAGCAGCCAACTGTGGAATTCAGTCCTGAAGTGAGAGGGGTAAGGAGAGCACTTGCCTGCAGTTTCCAGAAATTTAGCTCCATACAAATGGCTCTTGACTTTCTTAAATTATCTTTAAAAGTAAGCTCCTTCAAAGACAGATTTTAGAAGCAATTTTACAAACTCTGAAACTGTTTCAAGAGGGTCAAATTGTATTTCCAAAGAAAATACTGCATATTACTTAAACAATACTATGGCCTATAGTGTTCTGTGATCAGCAAGTAGAACATGCTCAATGGTCACGAGTGGAAGAGTATACTGAAATCAGAACTGAAGCCATTGACCAGAGTTTTCAGGCAAGATGTTGTATAATAGTCTCATTGTAAGGGCTTCACAAATTAACTGTACTTTATAGCAGGTTGCACAGATGTTTTGTCTAGGGACTTCCACCCACTATAATATGTCGTATGAAAAATTAAATTAGTTGTAATATTATTAGCTTATCCAAGAGTTTATCAACCAACAGCACATGATAATGCCCTAAGGTACCTTCAGTCTGGCTTTACAACTCATAGTTATGATTTCAGAGTTGATCATGAAGCTGGGAGTGCTAAGTTAAAAGCAGACTGTACCAGAGGAGATGAGATTCAGCCAATCAGTCGTTGAACTGATCTAGGACAGCGTTAGAATGTCAGTGTTTAAATGCAGCTACAGTTTTAGTTACTGTTAGAGACTTTTTTTTTAACTAGTGTTTGCAACTCGAATGTATTTGCTATTTTGCCTTAAAACTTTTGTGTTAGCCCATGCACTGTGCTTTCCTATTTTAAACATAACAGCCAAATAACTGCTGGTTATCATCTTCTAGTTATGTTATGAGCTCAATTAAACCAGTTGAAATAAGAAAGCTACCACAGTCAGGTACAGAGGAGGCTTCAGAATTGGCAGTGCCAAACAAAACGGCTTTTAAGGTCTGATTTAAAAAACAAACCCTTTGTGATGCATAGGGCTGCAAAATATTAAGAATAAATGAGGCCAGTTGGCTGACTGTATATCCTCATTTGTGGATATAATGTTGTTGGGCAAGGAAGGAAAACACATCCAAGCTCCTTTACAGAAGCTGTACCTTTTATTATTCTTAATACTACTTTACTTAATACTGCTGATTTAAATCCCTGAAATACTCTGCACAATCAATTTGATAAAAAAGGCCATTCAATTGCATAGTAAAAGCTATGGGAAAAGGTACTTACAGTAAGTAAAAATTCATTAGCATAAGGAGCAAATACTGATTTTGCACATAAAGGTAAGGCTGAAGGTGGTACTCACCAGCTTCACACAGATAATGAAAGGTGGAGTTGCATCTCTGAAGTGACATATAGGAATTTTTGGTTTTGGTCTCTCCTGCAGGAAAAAGCAGTAGACATCAGTAAAGAGGCACACAGGTTACTTATTAGCTTAGCTTTAGGAGCTACTAACCACTAAAAGGGGAAAAAATTATTTTGAGACCTCCTGCTAAATAGGTCCAGCTGGTCACATGCTTCCACTCATTATTTTGTCAGTCGTTTCAGGTACCCCTTATTTTCTTACCACAATCTTTCAGTTCAATTGTGTTTCTTTGACCAAAGTTACACATTACACCACATCTGAATTAAGAGCTTTCTGCTGTTGGAAGGTCTTACTCCTCTCCTCCACCATTTCTTCCTTACCTCCAAGCTCTACTTTTAGCTCTACTTTCCCAAACAATTGCCCCTTTGATCTGATTTCAAGGTACACTGCTTTAATAAAAAATAGGTTCTTTCTTTTTTTGGCAGGTTAATTTTCTGCCACTTTAGTGAGCTGCATCAGCTTACTGTGCCATCAGAGAAGCAT
>NW_010299752.1:0-11538 GCF_000700745.2 Antrostomus carolinensis | reverse complement strand
CCTCTCAGTGGGAGCTGTTAAATGGCTTTTGCCCAACTGGGACTTCAGTATGGACCCAAGCTGCAGAATTTTCTAAGGATTCACAACAGGTTGCAGTACAATCATCTTTATGACTGATCTGAGAGGATGGGAATGTCTTAAGAAGACAAATGTACAGTATCTGTAACAATTATGCTGACAGTGTTACTGCACTGGTAGTTAGCGAGTCCTCAGTATTCCAGGTCAAAATCCTGAACTCCAATTGCTTTCATGCAGCTGAAAGCACTCATTAGCTTCCCAGTACAGAATTTGATTTTACAGACACTCTAGTCTAACCACAAGCTGTATCTGTGGAGTTGCCCCTCCTCTCCTTCTACCCCCACTCAGTCCTACTCCCATCAGATATAAGGATCGTGTAACCTCAGGGTAATTTGATTCACAAGATAAACGTGCTGTTTAAAATAAAACTTTTCATTTGGAGGGTTCGTTTTCTGCCAGGTCAACTAACTGAATCGAGTCATCCTTTAGCCACAAGATTGCCAGACCCACTGTAAACAAAGCAGTGGGAGTGTGTGGCTGGGGCCAGTGAGCGCAGTCAGACCACCCCGGCAGTGGGACTGGTGAAGCTGCAATGTCACATCGCACTCTCCACAGACTGTGCTCACAGGATCCCATCCAATGCCCAGTGAAACCAAGAACTGTCTTTGCACCAACTGTTGTAGGGACTGAATCTGGATGAAACTTTACTCCAGGTCTTCAGATAACTGCTACCATGAAATTAATACTAGAACACGTCAACATTTTTTTTTTCCTCTATGGTTTGTTTATTGCCATCTAAATATCATGCTTCCTTGTCTGGGGAGTAAATGCTGTTGCTTACAATTTTGGGCTTCCAAGTAACCTATCTCAGTTTTATTCAAATACAGTATAACTATAATACACAGGTTACAATTAATCACAAAAGGTTTATTTTAATAGAAGTTTGACTTTTATCCATCATGAGCCAAACTCTGCTCCCACTTAAGAAAAATCTGCCAGTGTAGGCTATGTTTTACCCCATCATCAGAATCCTTTCAGAGTATATATATTTTTGTCTTTCCAGTGAGTGTGAGGTCCATAGTTCTGGCTCCATAGTTCACACTCCAGTATCAATCCCCAGCTACCTCATCTTCTGCCACAACCTCCTTACCAATATCTATACAATATTTAAAATCAGTGATGTATTCTTGCATTCCATTTCCCAGTACAGTTCCAGATCACAGTAAAGAATGCTATAACTAATTTACTTATAACTAACCTCAGATTCTTCATAAGTATAGAATCCTTTTGTTATTTTCTTTTCATCAACATCACAGAATGCAGTTACCTAACAAAACAGAAGCAGAGTATATCAAAACCATTCTTTGCTATCAGCAGATATGTCACCTGTAGTGCATCTGCACACACAATGCTACAGGCATGTGAATGAGCACAGGAAGAGGGAAATGCACCCCGGATGAACACAGGAAGAGGGAAATGCACCCGGTCCTCCCACGGAGCTTAAAAATGTATTAAATCCTTTCTGGGTGTATCTTAAGGAGATGGACAAATTTTGCAGTTGTCTATGAGCACATTATGTTTTTACAAACATGAGAACAGGTGATCTAAGCTACTGACTAAGAGAAAACATCCGTGAGACCATCAACGTCATCTTCAGCAATAGGCCAAGTAAACTAAAACCAGACAGTAGCCTCCTCATTTTGACACTTGCACTAAACACCTATGGTTAGATAATACAAACCTCCCTCTCTCTGCCCACCCCAAGCATATAATCTACCACCAGATCCCTCAGTGTAGCAGTGCTGCAATATGGCTTTGGATGCTCTGGTAAAACCAGCCTCAATTCTAGGTCACATCACACCAAGTTTGGGAAATCTTGGGTTTTGGACTTTGTATTTGTCAACTGAAAAGTTGAGCAGATTTGTTGTGTAAACACCCATAATTACTGCTTCATTTTGGTTATTCTTACTGTAGTTATGGAAGCATTATTTGCAGCCCTAGTTGCCAAGTATTTCAGATGGTTTTTTATTTGCATTCCTCATAAATACACAGGCAGAATAAATGCCCACAATCCAAAATACATGGTGGCCTCATTTTTGAACCATTAGGTTGCCAGTTAACATTTTGGAAGGCTTAAAAATGAACATAACTGTTTTCCTCTGACTTCCATTGGATCTATTCATGTTATCTACACACAACTCTTACACTGAAGTGAAACAGTTAAGTCTTGCAGAAATCAATTATTCTGGTGAAAGCTAGATAGCAGTTTTCCTATCTTTTTAATTGTTGCATTAAAAATTGATTAACAACACTTACTGCTGAGAAAATTTGAAAAGCCAAACAGCTGTTTATTAATTTATTAAGTAAGAGAAGGCTGCAAAAGTCTGGCTTGCTTTCTGTGTCTACAAATCTCTCTCATGCATTCTTCTCCTGCGATTCAGATTTTCTTTTACCTAAACTGACCTTATTCTATCTGCGTAGAGGAAAACACTGGTACAAAAGCATTAGTGTCATAATGCTGGACTTCTGCATTCTCTATTGCTACTTCACTCCTGACCCAGAGTGCCACCTTTACAGCCCGAGGGCAAAACTGCAGAGGTGCACAACTGTGTTACCTGTGTTTTCAGGCAACGGCCAGTCAGAGCTGCATTCTCTTGTACCATAAAAGGTTTTCTACATAAAACACTTCAGAGGTATTTCCACTATCCAATGGATCAGTTGTCCATCCAAATCCTTAAATACCGTAATATCAGTTCTTTTGTTAAACATCAATGGAAAGAGAATACAAACACAAATGTCAAGGGACTACAAATATGGCTGAACACCACCACTGTACAAAGTCAATGTGGAGAATACAGCTACTAAACTGGAGGGGGTGGGCAGGGATAGTCCCTGGAACCACTTAGAGGCAGACATTCATACCTGGAAAATGGGTTACTTGAAAACAGGCACCAAAAGAAATAAAGGACACAACACTAAGGAAACATTAAATTTTCACTTTGGGGCTATACGGGTGAAGGAATCTCATTCCAGGCCAGCAGATCCAGACTTCACTTTGATTGCACTAAGGACACTTCCTGCTGTTTCAGGCATTATGATGGAAATAGAAATGAGGAATTCAGAGCAGTACTAGGAAGTCACTGGACATTGTACAAGGTCTTTGTGGCTGATGCAGGCTGGCTCTATTTCCAGGACCTGTACTGTAATGCTTTATTGTAGCTGAAAAATCAGATGGTGTGGATTGAGCACAGTAAACTACATCCCAAGATTTCCTCTACCCATCTTATTTATATGTGTATATACATACACAAGCACGCATGTACATAAATATGTAGATATATGAAGGGAAAAAAATAGGAGCCACTGTAGAAAAAGAGGTTACTTAGCTGTATATCATGCTGTATACTTTTCATTCTGTGTTAACCACTTTTAAAATTCTCCAGTATTCTGAAAATCTCAGTTGCACCACTAATGTTTCATTGTTGTAGAAGCTGTGATCATTATAAACAAAACTTAGCAGGACATGTCTTCACTGTCAACCCAACAGAGTTCTGGGTATAAATACAGTCCGATACCGTTGACTTATCTTCCAATAATTGAAGCTATTTTTTTCAGCTGCTTATACTCCTGCAGATTTTAACCAAAACAAAATACCCAAACTTCTAACATAAGGTAAAGTGAAATTCTATCTACACTTTAATGTCAGTAACTGAGAATTGAGCTGTAGATCTGTGCTGGAAAGTATCACTGTTCCCATTCAGCATGTTACAGTGCAGTTAACAGAAACCCCTGAAGGGTTCATAGACTTCTTAACATGAAAGATATTAGAGAACCAAAGATAGTTCTTGTATCACTAGATTACCTGTAATCACAATACTTCCTCTCATCATGTGCCATAACTCATACTACCATGTGCAGAAAATCCTGCAAACTGCCTTTACCGTAGTAACCCCCCAGCCCCTTGTTGATCTAGCACACAAACCTCCAGGTAACAGCAGCTGTGTGAGGAAAAAAAACACAGGTAAGTGTGACAAATTTCCCTTGGAAGATGAAAATTTTAACCTTTTTTTTGAGTTACTACTATCTCCAACATACAACTTTAATGGATTCAGCCAGCTTAAATCTGATATTTACAGTATTATAAAACAGGTCAGACTTGAATGGGCAATTTTTCTGCCAAACTGTACACCATGTGGGTGGCCAAAATGTAAGTCAACTATTTTTCTGACACACAGTATTTATTTTCCAATTAAAGAAAATCTATGTCTGGAGTCTAAATACAGGACTTATGTGCAGTTGTTTATCCTATAAGGAGAACTCAAGGCATCAGGCTTATATGAGCTATTTATACTGTGAGGATAAACCCAGAGGTACCTATTTATTTTCCTGCTTTAATGGGCTTCTTTCTTGTATCTTTTATGAAGACCATCTATCCATACATGAACTACTGTCTCCCAGGGAGGAACCTATGAATTATAAAGCTGTAAAGCAGTCTCAAGTTGTTTTTTTCCCTGCCCTTCTAGCACAATGGCTCTTTTGCAATGCCTCTGAAACTATGACAGCATTGAAGCTTACAGAGTCCTCAGATCACACTTCAGTTTTAAGAAAATACATAAATGATTACATATTTTTGTTTTGAACATCACTTGTATGAAAATCTGGCCCATTCCAAAACAAAGAAAAAAGACTGCTATTTTTCTCTGTTAAAAATTGCAAGAGCTAGGTATCTTACGTACAAGCTGTATAGTAACTTATAAATATGGATTGCAACATGCATTGACAATGGTGTAAAGAAAAAAGGAGAAGAGAATTTCTGAGAAGAGAAAGTTTATACAGCTCAAAAGATAAGATATTTACTCAAAAAAAAAAAAAATCTCTGCTAGGGGAAGACACGTTTGAAGAAGATAAAAGCACTTGTCTGTCTGGTTCGTTTTAATAAACAGAGAAGCTGTGTGAAGGGACAGACAGGCTAGGACCTCCCCATGGTAAAAGGAGATTAATGGGCAGTAGATTAATCCTTCTCCAAATGTACAACCTAAGAAGTCAGGAAGAGTGGGCTTGGGGTGGAACTGGAATTATCTAGCTGTTTGAGCTGTGCTACTATTGTGCAAGAATTAATAAGTTTGTTTCATACTAGAGTTGTTTACTGCCGTGTTGACTACTGCAGAGGATGTTTCCTTACACTTCCCATTCCACTCCCATTTCCTAATGGAAAAACTGACAGATTTCATCAGCCTAATAATGTCCTTTTATGGTGAACGATCTTAACAGGACTTTATTCCCTCCTCATATTTTTACCTGTGGTCTGCTTTAGGTCTCTAATGATCATTTACAGAAAGGAACAAAATGTAACCACAGCAAATTCTCAAGATCTGTCCTAGCTGGAAGGAGATGAGAAGCAAGTTTTACAGGGGAGAGTGAGTAACTTAGTAGAGCATGACAGAAAAAATGGACAACCCTTTTGATAAATGGTGACCTGCAGACTATCTCCTCTCCCTCCTCATTACATCAATTGGTCTCGTAAAATTTCAGTTTAAAGAAGACAACCTGCAAACTCTCTACAAAATCCTCTATGAACAGATCTTCCCTATTACATTCTCTCCACATCTCATGCAATCCTTTATCCATTTTAAACTTCTAGTGACCCTGGTAATTCTTCTATTTATAATTATTTTATTCAAATTCATATAAAGCCTCAGAAGCATGTTAATACACATCTCTGCAAAAGTTAAATCCATTTTGGCCATTCATGTCAAAACAAAGTAACTGAAAGTGTTATAATGCAAGTTTAAATAGATACAGTTAGTGACAAACAGAACAGGAGACATGCAGAGGCATAAACACCATCCAGTACCCCACAGACGGAACCATGACACTAGCAAGCAATGCCCCATCACAATCTGAGTGAATTTCAGCAACAGGGCACTGCTTTTATTTCACCTCTTTAGCATTACAGCCAGGACAGAAGCTGTGGGTATCTTTAAATTACAAGCATGCCTTTCCTCACTCCATTTAAAGACACTATTCTATCAAAGATAGCAGCATCTTCCCTCTTTGCCCGTATACATAACGAAGTCACTCAAGAGAATTTTAATACTAGAATCCAACATGTAAAATAAGCTTCTAAATATTGGACATACAAAATTTCCCTTATGACGTACAACATACAACTGCCTTTATACGTAGCAGTGTGGGAAGGAGCTGCAAGTGTCTCATTTCTCTAGAACAGGTAACTACATGAGTTATGCCAGTAACTCTGCGAGCGGGCACACGCCTCTGTACTGACAACAGGGATGTTGTAAAAAGCACATCTTCACCAGTGGCAGCACCAGGGACCCTGCCATATTTCAGCATGGAGTATTCACTATAGTCCAAAATAAAGCCTCCTTTTTACCCCACGTTATTTTAGGATGTTTTATACCTGGATTTAACTGAAGCTTTCCACTTTCACCTCTCTTTTCTTGTTCTGTAGGCTCTCTTTTAACTCGCTTTCATGTTGTCATTCTATCTTTCACTCCACTGTCAAGGTGGGTGTGATACTCCTCCCTTTATTTAAATTTCTTTGATTTTACATGCCTTTCACACTGCCATTCATATACTTTAGAGTAGTTAAAATGCTACAAAACTTAAACATGTCTTGCTTTTGTGAGTGAGCTGAAGGATCATAGTTGAAGTACATGGTTTAGTGATGTTGCTCTTAGAAAAAGGTGAAGAGAAGCGAACAGATGATTTAGTGGTTAATGAGCTAGGAAAAAGGGTTTACAAAATACTTTCTTGAAGCTTTTCAAGTGTTCCACTGTCAGACAGGGCTGTCAGAGAGAAACTTCGTGGCTGGGCTGTGTACTAGTACTGTTTCCATGCCACTAATTAGCTGATGCTTATTTCATCCTTTCCCCCTCCTTTTCTGTTAGCTACTCGAGCACTATTTTCAGCTATCAGAAATGACACAAAATGTTAATGCTAAAGTTCTCCTTTTAGCAAAAGTTTGATGGAGAATAAAAGAGCAGACAAGACAGCTCAGAAACCCTCCAGGCATACGTAGCATCCCAAAAACATTTGGTTTCCATCTTCAGCTGCAAATTATAGACAAGACGGATGTGTGTTAAACAAAAAAAGTTCTGTTCGACCTCATTCTTGCAGAAATGCTAATACTGAACCACTGTCAACTGCGTGAATCGAGAAGGGGACAGCCAGGAAACAGAATTTCAATACTGAGATCCTGGTAATTAATTCATAAAAAAAACTACTAGTGGAATAATTTTTTTGTGTGTGTTGCTGTTTAGCAAAAATACTGAGCCTTGGATTTTTGCCCAAACTCTTTGGAGACAAAGCATTATTTTAGTATTCACCATACAGATGTCTGAAGTAAAAGAGAACATTGCTTAGGTGTCCTTTTCTCTTTCAACATAGCCATAATTCAAATTCAGACTGTTTTCCAACCAGATTAAAGTAGTAATTTGTTAGTGAGGATGAACATACAGAGACTTCTGCTTCCTGGAATTGCCAAAATTTTCTTTTCTATGAAACAATGCTGTTCAGCGTGCAACACATTTATACTTTTCAAACATCCCACAAAAACTAGTCAGTATAAGAAACACAATTGCTTTGTTTATCAGGTTCTAAAAATATTAGACACACTCTTTTCTGAAAAAGATGTTTTCTTACATGCCCTAAACCTGACAGTTCAAAGTAATTAATTCTCTCTTCCTCTCTCTTCAGTAGAGTTTAGTTTTATTCACAATTATGAAATAATACCAGCTGTACGTAATAGCTTTTTAGGGGTTTTATTCTTTATTCTAGGAGTATGTGTCCCAAATTTTCTGCAGGTACTTAGTGCCAATTTAGAAAATAACTCTGCTGTGACTCCACACTCCAACCAAAATCAGTCTCGGTGACATCTAATGAAATTGTGAATCTCAATAAAAGGATGCAGCAACAGTGAAGAAGAGTATAGGTGACATTTTCAAGAGTCTACACTGACTTAAAGTAGAAAACCAACTGAAATTAAATTTAAACAGTTAAATTACAAAGCTCATTTTGGCAATTTTACCTGCATTTCAAAGAGTATTAGACCTTTTAAGATCACACTGTCGTACACAACTAGATCTTCACAGGAGAAAATGGTAATTGTATTGAGGTTATACATCATATTTTGTCTTAAGGGACTTTTGGAATTGTATTTTAAAGGTGTCTACTTCACATAATTGATTAATTCATATCCCAGGGCTCCACTTACAAGACAACACTAGATTCTACTTGTAGATTCAAAATTATATACACTGAATCACTAGTGTTCTCATAATTAACAGAATATATGAAAGCTTAAATCTTGTTAAAGCAGTCTTTAAAGGGTGAGACAGGAAAAGTATTTTATTGTTTTTAGGGCTGGAAAGGATGAAGCAACAACTGTTTACAGCCTTTGTTTTTATGGGACTTTAGAGTCTTTGGCAAGAGTTGAACATTAGTCACAAAATACCTGAAGGATTTTTGAGGAAAAGTGTGACATGCAGTTTAACTAGACTCCTTTTACTGCTATTAATTTAGAATAAAAGCAAAACTGCCATGAATTATCTACTGCAAATTTTATGAATTTATTTCCTGAAACTCTAGCAGCATAATCCTTTGATTAGCACTTGGAGAAGTGAGATGTTTTAACTTCTGCAGCCTTTTGCCAATGACTTACTATGAAACACTAGGATGTCATTTAAGCTTCAGTTCTGACTGAGATGGATAGACTTGCGATCTCACTTTCGGAAAAGCTAGGAAGTTACAATGGCAATCATAATTAGCCTCAACACACTACTGCTTTAGTTACAACACACTAGTGCTTTAATTGCTACAGATAACACTAATTTAATCAGAAATCAGCTAGCTAAAAGCTAGGCCTCTACTCTCATTTAGGATGATACAAGTCACTTCCTGCAGGTATTTATCTTTGTTGGTTATTGAGAAAAACCTCTGAATACTTCAGATAACATGTCCGACTCAGTGGATAAAGTGTGATTATTCTACATAAGGTATCAGAGATCAGACTGTGACTGCATTTTAGCAGCAGTTTTCTGCAGTACATTTGCAAAATGAGTCAATGAGTCATACTCGGCATGTGCAATTGCATCTGGCATGTAAGCTGCTAAATGTGCCTGCTGTACTATCCAGTAATTAACGGGTTAATGCTCAATGCAATATTTCAATAGCAAACTAAAGAATATTGGAATATGTGCAATTGTAACCTTGACAGAAGCAAAATAGTATCACGGCCTGCAACACTGCCAAAGCAAACGTTATGGAAAGGTCAGCTGGAAAGAACGTCAAGATGCAGTTAATTAGAAGCACACTGTCAGTGCTAGCATACTGGGGAATGAAGGTTGTTCCTTACTGAAGGAGAGGTAAGCTTTGGTTCTTTGGCAGAAAAATGGCAAAAAAACCCCCCAATATTCTTTTTCTCTTGCCCTTTTTATCATCTCTGCAGTGACACCTTCAAATTAACATTGTGTTTGCTGAACAGGATGTGAGGTCCTGAATGAGTCACCTATAGAAGTAGGTGGCAGATGTAACCCAGAGCTAGAGAGGTGTTCTATCTTAGTATTAATCTCCATTTCAGCTTGGCACAAAAAAAGCTAGAAAACAAAACAAAACCAAAAAACCCAGCACCTAAGATGGTGAGACACTGCTACAAACACTGCTACAAAACCAATATAGTCTATTTTTTCCGTAACATCTCAAAAATCTACCAGAGAAGCTGCCATCTCTTCCTTGGAATTTATCTTCTAATTCTCATAATTTTGCAGACAGAAAAGTGCAATGGTTGGTAGTAAGTTAGTGGAATTCACAAAGTGCTCTGCAAAATACCAGTGAAAGAAAACATTTTCATAAACCCCCCAAAGTCATGTGCACACTGCACTGTATGATCAAGACAACTCAATGCATATAATGGACAGTTCTGTCAGAAGATTGTGTTTAATCTTCTTTCTTCATCTAGTTCACCCACTGCCACATGATGGCAATGAAAGAGGAATGGCGTCAGACTATCAACCAGGAAATTCAGGTTCAATTCTTGTCTTGTGTGTTTGCTGGATGAGTGTCTCCCATGTCTATTCAGTAATTTCAACTATGAGTATACAAATTTCTTCTATTTTTTTTTATATGTGTGTGGTCTGAGGGCTGCTATATTAATCAAGTTTATATATATATTTGTCATTTGGTCTTCCCATCCATATTTTTGAGAAAAGAAAACACATTTGGTAATAAAATGAATGTTCTGTGGTTCTTTATAAGAAACAGGCATTTGACATTAGCCCTAAAGCCTTTATCTAACAAAAAGTTATTACACAAAAGAAAATTTTATAAAAGTCAGGCATTTAAACTCTCAGACAAATCTCTCCTGAAAAATATCTGCCATTGCCAAATATAAGTAACCTCCACATTTTCAACTGATCATAAATGTAGATAGTAATGAACAATAGTTTCTATTCGCCTACTTCACTCTGCACCTCACCCCTATTTTTAAACAATCAAGCTTTTCAAAAGACAGTTACAGTACAACTACTCCTCATAATACAAACTAGGTTGATCAGTATTGGATAGGGACCTGTCCAGTATCCACTTAGGAACTGGGCAAATATACAGGTATATTGCCCAGACTAATCCTGGACAAGGTAGTTTAGTATTATACCATCCAAACAGAGAGTTATTCTACCCACCTTGAGCAGCTGGCTATTCTATGGTTATACACAGTAGCAGGCCATAAACAATTGTATAGTGTATCTGACCTAGTACTGTACTTCGTCATCAGCAAGCAGGAACATGGGTGCATATGTTGCACTACATACACACTGTACACTCTGGATAATGAAATACAGCATTTTAAAAGAATAAATACATTATGCAGAATATTTCCCCAATTTTATTAATCATCAACTTGTACTTTGGGAACAAAATATCTTACGAGAATTTTGCAGTAGTATGTTAGAAGAAGTAAGGAGGCATATGAAAGAGAAGAAAGTGGTTTTGTACAGATGTTACCCACTCTTCCTAGCTCACCTTTTTCTGATTAGCTGGTGACAAGCTTCTGTAGAGCTTTTTGCCTTGCTTGCCAGCATTCCAAATGGTGAATGATGTCCAGGAGCTCAGGACTCTGTCTTCAAGAAACCTGACTCGGTGATTCCAGATGGTTCCCCTGGAGAGTTAGAAAAGGGTGGATTTTGACCCCTAAAATCTTTAGCATTATTATACCTATATGCATATGTACATACTCACACACACTTAAACATGACCAAACTGATTTACATGATACAAATAAATCACACCAAAACATTATACTAGAAGTTTCCTAGGGAAATATAAACTGTTGCTAGAAAAAAAGAAATTCTGTGGAAGTTCTTAGACAAAAATAATTAAGATACACTTGAAGCTGTGGCTAAACCACTATTATTTTCAAGAAGGAGCACAGCGGCGGCAGCAGCAACGCTCAGTTCTGCGGCAGCAGCAGCAGCACACGTGGAGAGGCGGCGGAGGCGGTCC
>NW_010299751.1:10037-13700 GCF_000700745.2 Antrostomus carolinensis | reverse complement strand
ATATATATATATATATATATGAACATGAAGTGTAATAATAATAATAACCTCCCTTACCCTTTTGGGAAATTCCTCTAAAAGTTGTTTAGCCTGCATCATTAAAACTGAAGTTCCTGTTACCTAGGTGGAGGCAGAGACCTCTCCATTGGCTGCGTACAAAGTTTCAATAATGTAGTTGTAAAACAGGACCTTATGTTTTCTCTGCTTCCAAGGGCAGGTATATAATCCCATAAAAACAGAGTTACTGAGATCCACCTTAAAGCTAGATATGACTTTTATCTTTGCCTACTCTTACTGGAAGACTATTCCAATACTTCAATGCTCAAGATCATAGAAATATTATAATTTCCAGCCTAAACCAATTTATGGCCAGATTACAGCCATCTTTTCATCTTCCAACAATATCCCTCATCTCAAAAATCTTTACCCTCCCCTAGAGAAAGGCCCATTGACC
Source organism: Antrostomus carolinensis (assembly GCF_000700745.2). Lineage (NCBI taxonomy): Eukaryota > Metazoa > Chordata > Aves > Caprimulgiformes > Caprimulgidae > Antrostomus > Antrostomus carolinensis. The sequence continues at coordinate 13,246 of NW_010299751.1, read as the reverse complement.
TGAATAAATGAGAAGCGGTGATTATTGAAGCTGATCAAGAAAAATGCTGGGAATGCCTGAGTCAGACAATGAAACTTTCTTCTAGATAGATATCCTAAGGATGGACAGATTCCACATTTCCGTTATTACTGGCAAAGGGAAGAGACTAAGTAATAGAAAATTCTAATCTCCTGCTTTCATCAGAGCACCGATTAGGTATAAAAAGCCTCTTTGCCTCTTAGCAAGCACACAAATTTACATTTAGGAACTCTGAGGATTACATTACTGTGACGTAAAGAAGAGATTTTGATACTGTACTTTGCTGGAGTCCTCTGAGGTCCAGGGGAAGAGAGGTAACCACTAACTATGATAGATATTTATTCTAAGTTTTAATCAGAAAGTTTAGCAATGTCAGCAGACAAACTCTCAAATAACTTATTTGACTAAAAGCAGCTGCCAGACTTCTTCACTCAGTCTTAGAAATCTGAGGTACTCAAATTGATGTTAAGAGGCTCAGTTTCCAGAAATCTGGATGCACATTCACTCCTTAACAAGCTTTTGTATAGTATTCATGAAAACAAATGCAACAGGAAAATAAAATAGAAGTAGTCACATTGTCTTGTCTGTTTGGAAAGTTGCAGCCAGCCTGTATGAAAGTGGGGAGAGGGAGAGAGGAAAGGCAGTCCCTAACATCCAACATGTATTTTACAATGAGTCAAACAAATGTTTTCTTTTTCCTATTGTAGAAATGCCTTGAACAGAACAGAATGGTCATTAAATGGTTCATCACTCAAACATTTGATGAAAGTGAATTCGGTTTTTGTTTTATGGTACAGCATGTTGGAGGAGATGAGTTTTCTAGGCGAGATACAGGCAGAATAGGTAAAACTAATCTACTTCTTTCTGCTTTCCAGTGCTGTCCAAGGCACTGGGTTAAAGAAAAACACAACAGCAGGCTGCTGCCAAAATCAGCCACACAGATCTCACTAACCACTGCTAGAGACATTGATCCTTGTACAATTCACCTACACAGCATTATGGCAAACCAGAAAAACCTCTGTCACACACACATGCTGCCATTTGTTCTTTAAGTTACTTTAAGTATAAAGCCCTGCATTTTATTAGTCTTCCCCTCAATTAATATCTATCTCAGCAATTTGCCATTCAAACAATGCTCACCAAACATTTCATAAAGGTACCTGAAGCCTGCTGATTGAGTTGTCTCTCAGAAGCCTTGCTAATAATATGAATTTGGAGTGCTTTTAATCATTTTATGAAGTTAGGAAATTCTCATCTATTGAAATCCAGTGGACCACAGAGAAATTTTATGGCTTGTCACCAATCAAGATCAGGTGAAAGGAATGCAGAACGGTGCTTTCAAATTAAATTACAGTTTTTCAGGTTGGACTGGCACAATCTGTCTTTAGCAAAAGAGGAGCCTTTTGTGGAACTTTTAGAGCAAATTCAGTACTCTGATTCACACTGCTGCTCCCTACATTTTCTACTAAATTGCACAGTTAAAAAGCTGACTATGGCATTCTCAACGTATCTTTCCAGCCCAATAGCATTGTGCTATCTGCCAAAAGCCCATTTTCAGAAGAGCTTCAGTTTAGCACAGACAGGAAAAAAACAGTGAAGGAACATGGTTGTAATTTGAGGAATTTCACATGCATATTTACAGAGTGGGATTAAACTGGATTTAACCTTGTTCTTAACCTTCACCTTCTCTCTCTAGTGCCATGAGGCACTTCTTTCTAGCTCATCTGAAGAGGAGAGAGCTACTACAGAGCTGCACAGTTGCTATGAGCATCCCTGTATCTGTGAGAGAAAGACAGTATTCCCTCATGACTCAACATAAGAGAAGACAGATGATTTCCCCTCTTCTCCTTCTCCTCTAATATGAAGCTTTCCCAATGCCTGGAGAACAGCTTATTGAGGAACATATTATTTGCTATTGACTGAATGTAAAAACAAAACAAAACAAAACCAACCACAAAATTAATTCTTTTGGCCATGTTTACACATGCCCTGCATTTGCATCCTGGGAATGTGCTAAGTGACCTTCTCTGAACATTCATAGGAAGAAAATTTCAACCCACTCTATGCTTAAATGCTCACAGACAGGGAATATTTCAGTGATGCTTTCTGAAAGCTTTCTTACCAGAAACCTGATCCAAGCCCATGCCACAAACTCCAATCTTGCAGACCCACATTGATAGACCTGGACAAGAGTCTCCCAGAATGTAAGAAGAAAGGGGTAGAGAAAATGTGTTTTTCTGTTACAGATCTCCTAGCAGAACAGCCACGCATAATGGTGAAGGGTCAGGAAAGATGAAGACTCAGCCTGAAATGCCACATAACTGCAACCATGTCATGCAACATAGGAATGCAGACTGTACTGGATGGTGACAGCATGGGAAACTCTCAGCTCCCATCTGTAAGTGAAGGCCTGAGGATATTCTCCTTGAGACCTCTCCAAACACATCTATCAAACACATGCTTCTGTACAACCCTGTAATACAAACACTGTTAATCTAGGCCAAAGTTACACCAAAAAGGGATATATTACAATGTTTAGTAAGTGACAAAATATAGCTTGAATTTGTTATCTGCAATGCAAACATTTCATAAGGATAACAAGCTTTTTTTTCTGAGTTTGCAGCTGTAACACTACATAATTGGTCACTAATTAAGTATTTACAGAATATCTTCCTGAGGACAAATAATTACAGAAGAGAAGAGGATGAGAACTAAATACAACCAGCTTTTCTATCAGGTATTTCATAAAGACATGAAATACTTGGTGCATTCTAATAAATAAATAAATAAATAAATAAATAAATAAAAAAAATCCCACAAACAAAAAACACCCAGAAAAAAAAAAGCATTTGTAAAAGTTATCATAGAACCAAAATAAAAAATACAGGAGAAATGGCTTCCAACCTCTCCCCTCTGTCATCAGAACACTTCAACAGAGATGGGATAAGGGTGGAAAAGTAATTTCAAGAAAAAATATAAGACAAAAAATCCTCTTCTCCCAGATCAGGGAGAACCTGCTCTCCTGCCCAGAGCTAGTTCCCGGATAAGAAAGAGGAAAGGGCTAATATGGAATATTCTGTCTCAGCCACAAGAAACATTTTTGCCCGATAGCAAAAAAATATTTTAGAAGCAAAATTCTTTGGCTTCCAGTATCAGAGGTGACATCCAGTTCTGTGCATCACAGCTTTCCT
>NW_010299751.1:0-10003 GCF_000700745.2 Antrostomus carolinensis | reverse complement strand
TATTGTCTGGTTTTCCCTCTTGCTGTTTTCTCTTGCTTTTGGATTATGCTTCATTCTTTTCCCCAGAGGCAAATTAAACTGAGGACAGTGCTTGCAAATTCACATCCAGGCTTTTAATCAGTGCATCATGGCTGTATCTCCTTTTGGGTAAAGAAGTTGTCTCAGAAAGATTTTAACACACTAAAGCAGCCAGATGTCACACACACACACAAGACAGAGAGTCTTTAAAAACAGGGTGGGGTGGGGGGGAGAACCTCAGAGACAGAAGCCACAAATGACTCCATTCTGCCCATCTTCCTTTCCACATTTGCTTTTTTTTTTTTCTCAGTGGCCTTTCCCACCTTCCTAAGTACATGACTTTTAACCCAGACAACCCTTCCATCTATCAAGAGCCTGACATGCATGTTTATACTCACCAAGGACTAACCTTGTCACTTTACCACATTAGCTCACATTTCCATCTCTGACAGTTTGTGCCATGTTTTGCCTCAACCAACAAGTACTTTCTTTTATATGACACGTAGCACTTTAGCAGCCAAAGCACAATAGCCTGATAACTGCTCATCCAGCATCATGTATCTTCTTATTATCTGCTACATTATCCTTATCTAATTGCATGCACTTTGGCTCAATCTGACATTTTCAAAACTAAAAATGCTTATTAGCTTTTCTTAGCTAAAAGAAAAATGTGCATTATAGTGATTATCAGCTCCTGGCACTGCCTGTGAAACATTGTAATGAGAGAGACCTTTAGCCCACCATAAACAAGCACAATCAGGTCTGTTTTGGTTATTAGCTATGCTCCCACAAATGTTGCCACTGTCAGAATTAATGACCACACTGCTAATTATTAATAATCTCATGTTTCTATGAGTTTTTTTTAGCCCAAAACTTTAGGCCAAAAGCAGAAGTGATTTAATTCTGCATCACTACAGCAAAGCCACAAATGAAGACATGACCTTGATTTCTTTATGGTAGCCTACAGATGCAGGTGCTGCCCCACATAAACAAATAACTAGCTGAAGGTCATGCAGTGGGTCAGTGGCAGACCCGGGAACTGCAAGACTTCCCTAATGGTCATTCCAATGGTCTACTACAGATCCATGCCATCTCAAACAGAAGGTATAAAAATATGCTCAGAAATCAGTGAGAACTACCCACTTCTTGCAGAAGCTTCCTCTGAGTACGCAGAATTCAAACACAGAGAGTATAAACAAGGCAAGTACAATACAGCAGGTTACTGTGATCCTAAACCTTGGTTATGTCAGTCTTTATTAATTACTCTTGTTTGCAATGAATCACCGTATGTGTTTTGACAAGTATTCTTTGTGCTGCAGCTCACAACAGAATGAAGGAGCTGCTTCAACAGCACCCACTTTATTAGAAACACCGTTGTGAAGTATTATAATGCCTTTAGCGTTTTCTCCAGGTGCCTCCTCTTGTAGCTGGGATTACAAACACCCAAATTTAAAAAAAAAAAAAAAAAAAAGTTGTTAATATAAAACAGACAGAGGAACTGTATCAATAAAGTGCTTACATTCAGTATGCCTAGCAGGAAACTAGTAAAAAAAAGTGGAAATCTTTAGTTCACTATAAACCATTTATGTCTCTATGGCAACATCATTGTTGATTTCTACAGCTTTGCTATCAACAAAGTGATAGATATTTGTTCTTTCAAATATTACTTTTCTTTTCTGGCACCTAAAGGAAATAGGAAAAACAAAACCAAAACCAAACCATACGTAATATAGATTATACAGAAATATGAGGAGGCATTTAGCAATAAATGACAAACAAATAAAGAGAGGATTCTACAGTCACATGAAACATAATCCCATGAGCAATCTGTGCAAATCTCAGAGCTATGCATGCAATAAACTTCTCTTGGGACAATCAGTCTCTTATGCAGGAGGTCAAGCACTATTTAAAGCAGATCCAAACATCCTCTTTCCTCTCTGCTCAAAAGCTCCTCATGTTCCTCTGGAATATGAGATAATCCAACCTGCATGTCCTGAGAGGAGAGCAGAGAAGACAGGCAGCAGCTGAAACTTGCATTTTGCAATGCCAGAGGGCATGTCACTGTGAAGCGGCTGGAGAGGAGCCATCTGAGGTTTTTGCTGGGAGACTCATCTTTAGGCGCCAGGGCAGAAAGAGATAAGGCTGCCAACAGCCACCTGTTAGACAGGGAGGAAGAACTGACTCATGGCTTCCCAGCAGTGCAAACAAAATTGAGTTTTTCTCCCATGAGGTAGGGCTGAGGAAATGGAGAAAGGAAGAGCTGAGCTGTGCTTGCAGCCTCTGTTGCTCTTAGGATAGTGGGAGGTCTTGGGAGCAAATGGGAAGAGTCATCCAGGCTAGAGCCACCTCCCATACCACCCTACCTGCCAGCAGCAGCAGCAGCTGACAAAAGATTTATTTTCTATGACCCTGGCACAAGCATAAATGTCTGTTTTACTACTACCAGCAGTTTGTACTTTTTCTTATGCCGAAGGCCAACCTTATAAGTACAAGGTTTTTTTAGTCCACCTTAGCAAGAGGCACTACAGGACACTTCAGTTCTTCACAAACTCTACATGACTGGGCTCTGCAAACCACTGCTTACACCCTTGAGAAGGGACAACAGGCAGTAACAAGCCTCCTGCTGCTGCCCAGATGCTGGACTTTATTCTCCCTCTGCCTCTGCCAGAATGGGAGGAAAGCAGCAGGCACAGGGATACTGTGTAAACCTGCTCTTGATTCTGCTTACCAAGTTGTCTTCAGATCTACAGCTTGGAGACTGCAGTAACATCCATAACTGCTCAGTCTCCATGGGTTTATTTTCTCCTCTGACAAAAATACCACAGCCACTTTCTTTTGTAGAGAGTTGGAGCTCATTTTAGTAGAAAACAAGGAACACATACATAACATACTTTTGTAATAAACACTTTAAAATTAATGACTGTGGTATAACTAGAGCTGAGGTTACCAGGCATTTCCCACTGTAGCTTTTCCACTTCATGTAGCTCTGCACGTCCAAGATAGCAAGCCTGGGGAGAAATTTGCATTTGCTTTTGAGATCTGCTTAAAGCGGAATCTACTTGAAATGCTGGAACAGATGCTATTGACAAACACAGAAAGGAAAAAGAAACAACAACCAAACAAAAAAAACAACACCCCTGAAATATTATATAATGAAAGTATTAAGATACTCCTGTCTTTCCCTTTGATGCTTTAAATCTCCTTTCTCCCAAAGCAAGCTCCAAACTCTCAAACAGTTAGAAGAAAACATTTGAAATGTCACAAGAAAACTGTTACTAGTGAGTGCTAGATACGGGAAAGACTTAAATGTGCCGGACTTCACAATTAGTTTTAAACCTGCAAGAATATCCTTGGTAATAACTAGAATAATTTTTAGACTTAAAGCCCCTGTAGCCCAGGATCAGAAATTGCAAGAGCTCCCAGGGCTGAGCCACAGCAAACTGTAACTGCCGCAGAGCTGAGATGCACTGTCTATGAGACAATGTGTCAACCCAGTCCCCGATTTTCCATCTGCAAAGTGAAGATAATAATGTTAAATGCAGTTTTAAATGGCACATAGAGAGCAACTGGTGGAGGAATCTATGTAATAGCAGAGCGCTACTAACAAGCACTTTGTTTAGAGGAAAATAATTTACAATATGCAAGTGATAAAGAATTAAAATACATGCTCAATGGAAATGTAAGATTTTATCATCAGAGATGCACAATGTTGGCCTTTTTCACATTACTTCACACACTCCATTAGCTTTGCTTAAACTTACTGTTTGCAATGTGGATGAGTATCAGACCCCTCTTGTCCTCTCTTCCTGGCTCCACATTACAAGTTCCCTGAGGCTTAAAAACTGCATTAATCTTTGTTGTATTCTCTGGTAAGACTTTGAAGTGCTATTTTAACAAAACAAAGTATGAAAGCTCTCTAAAGTAAAGTGTTTAAAAGCTGAGGAAAAAAATAAAACTCCATTTGAATGTAGGAAATTAAGGTTCCCAAAGACTCTACAGGTAGAAAAGTTGTGAAGATCTTGTGTTTCCACTACACAAACCCCACAGGCCATTCACCCTTCAAAACACCTTCCTGGATTGTACCACTACACTGTTCTGTTCCTTTCTGTGCTGCTCCATGCTGCAAAACATACATGTGCCCTACACCCATGTCTTGCTCTCCATTTTAGTTACACGTTGGCAGTAAAGGTTATGGCACACTAGATCTCTTCATATAGACTAATGCACAGACTCAAAATATGTTTTAACTCAGTTAACTCACCCACACTGAAGCTCATTGTTACCAAATAGCTGCTATCTAATGAATACAGATACCATTTTCAAATGTGCATAAGTGAGTAAGAACCTGATCCAAAATGAGTATTTATGCACCTAACTCAGAAATAGATTCCAATACATATTTTTGGATTTGACTATAAATTTATTTTCAAAAATCATGAATTTACAAACTTAAATTATCTGTGTGTACTTTTGAAAATTTATACTGTATCACAACTCAGTACAAGTGCAAGAGGCTTTGGGAAAAAGACTGGGGGTTTTTTGTTTGTTTCCCTTTGGGAGAAAAGAGAAAAAACATTCATTTATAAGAAGGAGACATTTCTCCCCTCCTTCTCCCATGCCTGAATATGTTTTTTATAACCTTTGAAAACAAATGTTTCCCCCGATGGTGAAAAATAAAGTTTCCGAATTGTCATCGAGTCAATCAAACTTAGACAAAACAATAAGGAATTAAAAATAACTCTCACATATAGGTACGAGTATGTAAACAAATGATTGGTCGGTGCTTTACTATAAAAGCAATGAAATGCCAAGCACTCTATGGGAACAGTGTCGTCAAGACACATTGCCACCCCTTGGTCACAAGGTGAAAATGCAGTTCCATCACGGCAACGTGCTGGGAATCCAGCACATCAGACAAAAATCCCAGTAAAATCAACTTGCAGTTAAGGAACTCTAACGGGAGATTTTGCTGGACCATCACAAGCATAAATATATTAACCCAAATTAATGTAAAGGTTTTTATTTCAAGGGACAAAATCTTCTGACTCCCAAAGAGGATTTTCAAAGCTGTGACGGACACCCTAAGAACTGTCTTCTCTCTGGCCTTTTCTGAAACAAAAATATACAGAGGAATGGAGAACAGCACACATTCATAGATTTTTTTTACCACCCCTATGTCTTTGAAAGCCCCTTGGAAAACTACACAAGCTGTTCTGAGCCTGGGCTCAGTGTCTTCTTTCTGCACTTGAGCTACTAGCTCAAGAGAAATAACATGAGCTGAGTACTCTACATGAGGTATTCCAACTTACTGCACAGTTCACTACTATTAGAAAGATGATTCAGCCTCTTCACATGCACACACAGTTATTCCTGAATACTTAAAAATACATTCTCTCTGGCAGATATTTTTTTTAGTGCATGCTTCATCATCATGGCTAGTACAGATTGCATAAACAGAGGCTGATTTTAAACTGACAACAAATATCACAAGGTGGTTTAATTCTAAATTTATCTATGAAGCAAAGTACTAAAAAAAACATATCAGCTCCAGATTAGAGTGCCCATTATTCAGTAATAACAAAATACATGATGAAGGGCTTCCATGGAAATAAAACCTGTGATTTTTTTGAGTTTTATAACTATTTACTTTGAAGGAAGTAAGCTGTAATTTTTATCAATTTCAAAAGGTGAGCTTACAGAATGTCAGTAGGGCCTAACTGTTTCCACTGAAAGAACTAGCCCCAGCCCTCTGCATCTTAATGGCTGTAGGATAACTGAGTTCAGCATCCAAGAGCTCACCAAGAAGGGCCAGAAGAAGAGACTGTCACAGACTTAAACAGTAGTTTCTGTCAGTAAGCAGAGCAGTTCAGATCTGTAGACAGATTTCTGGTTACAATTTAAATTACTGTACCTTACAGAAATGTTATGAATCCTGCAGTCCTACAGACCCTTCTATAAAATCAAATCACTCATCCCTTTGGGAAAAGACCACACCACTTCTGAAATACCTGTTGTCTGTAGCTCAGGCCTCAACTTTTCTGAAACACTGTCCTTGACACACATTTCTAGGAGGCAATATCTCTTCCCATTAAACAAATAATGAACTAAAAATTAACACTTTAAATTACATGCAGCAGCAAGTCTGACAAACCAAATTTTTTTTTTTTTTTTTTTCTTTACCTAATGGCTTTGATTCTCGCTTTCTCAAACTCACTCCATTATCAAATGAGATGTGATTTACTTAATCCTTAATTTTTTCAAGCAGGGAACACAGTTTTACTGAAGTGTTTTAAAATTATCACTATTCATATCTGAATGAAAAACTTCTCAAAATGTAACTCAGTCTGAATAATCAATTGCAAAACTAGTAAAGTGTGATAAATGGCCAAATGTAGTTTTAAGCAAATGCAGAAAATAAATAAATATTCAGAATTAAGTTATGGGAAAAATATTCACAGTAATTAAAGCTTTTTTACTTTGAGTCTGGCTGGCTTTATATGGTTAAGTCTCCCACTAAAGCCAATAGGAGTTTTGGTTAAGTAATGAATTTGTAAGAATACAGCGTATGGTTCTTTATATAGAAAAAAATAATGATGTTTCAATGAAGAGTTCAATATTTTTAATACATAAATTCTCATACAAAATTTATTCTAAAATGAACTTCTGTGATCATCATTTAATAGTCAGTACCTTATAAAATAGATCAATATTCTGTGTTACAGAAAAGTGCTGAATTTCTTATGCACCTGATTAATGCATTGTTATCATCCCAGTAATTAAAAGGAGCGAGGTTATACACAATCAGCATGATACATCTTACTCAGCACCTCCTGGCAGTTGCCTGCAAAAATTAAAGTCATTAATCACTGTAATGCCAAGGAAGAGAAAGCTTAGAAAAAATGAAAAAGCTCTGTTTTATGGGAAAAAAAATCTAAAGTCAACATTATGAGAAAATCCCTTCCACAGTACAATAAGAAAAGCATTAGCCTAATCAATCTAAAAAGGAGAATTATGTTACCAAAACTCTTCATAATCTGCTATAGAACCACACTAGATTTTACTAAGAGTCTTCACAGATATTTCCTTACATCTAAATGAAAGTAGTGAAAAGGTAATCCTGTAACAAAGCAAAACTCTCAACAGAATTTTGTTTGCAGCTGTTGCAATAATTAACTTCAGTATCATTACTATCATAGAGCAAATTGGAGAGTGGTTTTCTGGGGTCATTTATATAGGACCCAGTTTCCTCATTACTCCTCCCATAAATAACATGATTGTTTCACTGGTAAATGAGACAACTAAAGAATGTTGTGAGTTCTGCTTTGCTATACTTTCATATTACAAAAACAATGTTCTCAAGTCTGTCTCAATGGTGGCTATAAAGTGAAGTGAGTAATTATCATACTAAATCACTTTTTATTTGTTGGTTTGGGGTTTTTTTTGGGGTTTTTTTGCAAAGTTACTGCTTCCTATTTAGCTTCACATAGGTTTCACCTAGTATTTTTCCACCAGTAGTACTTCCAATGGACAAAATGCTTACTAACAATACTGTGACCTTCAAAGGCACGATCCTGTCTTTCCCTCTGTTTTGTACTGCATTGAAGTCTGTACTGACGCTTAAAAATACAGTACTGAATGCAGCACACATATTTCAATACAGAAAGTCACCATCAATTACCCATAAAAAAAAAATCTCAGTTCTCTCCTGATTATTAATCACATGACAAAGTTAGGAACAGAACAGTCTCATTCTCAGGTTTGTTTTGGTACTTTCAAGGGTGGCCAGGCAACAAAACTTTGTTTCTATATTTTTAAGCTCTGGCTTTTCCTACTATTAAATCAATATTGGAGGATGCAAGAAAGCGTGTATGTCCTAGTATAGTATCTGTGTAAAACAGAAATCAGAAGTCTAATCACTTTAGAAAGGAGTTTCCAATGTTGTCTCATTAAGCCCTTCCTCATGATAAGCAACAGCACATGCTCCTGGCACACTGCACAAACAGACCGCCCTCTTTGCACTTCTCCCATAGTCCTTGCCTGCTGCCTACCTCGCTATGCCCTTTGCCTCGGGGATTTCACACCGGGACTGCAATTTGCTCGTCCTGGGCCACCCTGCCTGCTGCCGCCGGGGGCGGGAGAAAAATCCCACCAGGGCCAAGGGCAAGAGGCCACCGACAGCTCGCTTCGGAGCCGGCCCCGGGGGTTCAGGAGCCGCTCCACCGGTACTGGGGCAGGAGGCTGCAGCACCGCGGACAGCTCCCCGCAGGCATTGGGACAGGCTGGTTCAGCACCGCAGACAGCTCCGACAGTCCCGAGACAGGCTGGTTCAGCACCGCGGACAGTTCCACCCATCCCGCCCTCTGCCTCCTCTCCCCCCGCGGGCAGGTCCCTTTCTTCCCGCAGCACACGCTTTAAAGGCCATTGCCACTGGCTTCGTCCTTCTGACCTGAACGACCCTCCACCGGAGACCCCCAGCCCAACCTGCCCAGTCTCTGCTGGGCGGGAGCACCCTGGAACCGCCCGAGTCGGTCCACTGAACTTTTTCAGACACGTTGCCCTCTTTAAAAATAATTTACACCAGGTGCCCACGTGCGTTTAGAAATCACCCCAAATCTGTGTTTCTGGCTTTTTTGCAGTTCATTGCGGGGGAACCCTAGGCAGGCACCTTTCCCTCTACAGATGGCACCGCACAACAATGCCCTCTATCCACACACAGACCCTGAGGGGAGAAAAGAAAAAAGAAAAAAATAGTGGAAAAAAAACCCAAAACAAACCACTATGTCCTTTTAGTAGTTTGATATTATTCTTATTATTTTGGAGCCTGTCAGCACAAATCACTTGCACATGCTAAACTGCGTCCTTTGCTTCCCGGCTCAGCGCTTTTGGTGATCAGAGAAGCAGCTCCAGACATCTGTCGTCTCCAAATCCAGGAAAACGAAATTAAAACAGTCAAATAATGAGGAAAATGTGCCTGAGCCCAGCCCCGGCGGCGACACTCCGCTGCCTCGCAGCGACACCTAGAGCCCAGCACGCCACCGGGAAGGGCCCCGTGTCCCCAGCCACGCCGGGGAAGGGTCATGGGCGGGTGCGGGCGCCCGGGCACGGGGACGGGTCCTCTCCTGCAGTTGCCCGGGGCCAAGGAACAGCAGCGCCAAGATCGTTGCCGGTCAGCGGGTCACAGGGAAGAGTTAATTCAGGGTCCTGTCACCAGCGGTCCCTGGGGACTATCAGCTCGGTAGTCACCTCGGGGAGGTTTAGCCTGATTTGCCTCGTCGCTGGCAGAAGTGCACTTGTTTTACCGGCCGCGGAGGGACGGGGAATTAAAAGACAACCCGAGGAAGTTCCCCTGTGACCACAACTCTCTCCTCCGAGTGAGGCAGATCCTCTGTCTCGGCTTGAAGCCATCCCTTTTCCTGGTAAGTCTCCCAGAGCCAGAGCTGAACCCTGCCGCAAAGCTAACGCGTCCCACCGGGCAAGAAGTATTTAGAACAGACACAAACATTATTCCCAACTGCAGCCATTTGCTTCCCCTTGTGTGTGCTTCCACAGAGGCAAAACACCCTCAAATCCTTCTGTAAACCTTATACCAACCAGGCTGCACCAGCGATGGGGACCCACGCCGGCCCTCACCTCTCAGCTTTCTAAACCTCCTCTTTTCCCCCCCGACAGAATTAGGCGCGATCGACCCAAGCTAGTTTAACTCTGTAAGGCCGAGCAGCGAGCCGGCGGCCTGGATGAGTCACACGTTACTAAGGCAATATGCGCGGAAGCGGAAGGTGCGCGGCCGAAGTTTGAGCCTTCCCCGCGGGGGCTCGGCCGGGAGCGGCGGGGAAGGAAGAGAGAGCGAGTCCCAGAAACGGCCGCTCAGGGGTTAAAAAGTTTCTCCTCTGCCGAGTTTGGGGGAGGCTGACGGGAAAGCCAGGAGGGAGGGACAAGGTGAAGACTTCTGCCCCGGGGGGGTGTTAAAGGGTAAAACATGGAATAA
>NW_010299750.1:0-3479 GCF_000700745.2 Antrostomus carolinensis | reverse complement strand
AGGGCCCATGCTGGAGCAAATTGTGAAGAACTGTCTTGAACATAAGACAGGGAAGGACTGGGAAGGACTTCATGTCATGGGAAGGACTCACGCTGGAGAAGTTCGTGGAGGACTGTCTCCTGTGAGAGGGACCCCACGCTGGTGCGGGGGAAGGAGTCCTCCCCCTGAGGAGGAAGAAGCGGCAGAAACAACGTGTGATGAACTGACCTTAAGCCCCCGTCCCCTGTCCCTCTGTGCTGCTGGGGGAAGGAGGGGGAAAATCGGGAAAGGAATTAAGCCCGGGAAGAAGGGAGGGGTGGGGAAGGAGTTTTAAGATTTGATTTTACTTCTCATTATCCTCTGATTTTGATTGGTAATAAATTAAATTTGCTTTTTCCCCCAAGTCGAGTCTGTTTTGCCCGTGCCAGTCATTGGTGAGTGACCTGTCTCCATCCTTATCTCCACCCACAAGCTTTTTGTTATATTTTTCTCCCCCTGCCCAGTTGAGGAGGGGGAGTGATAGAGTGGGCTTTGGTGGGCATCTGGCCTCTAGCCAGGGTCAACCCACCACACCCTCCCATCATGTCAAGAATCCAGAGCTTTCCTCTTATTCACACACGCATGTGCAGCTCTTGCTCTACAGCCTCCCTATGCCAGGTGGCTGGAGAAAACACTGATTTTTGTCTAACGAAGTCCTGCAAATACTGAAAGCTCGCAGGAGATGTGGTCTCCTCCACGGTGCTTCCCTGGTCAAACTGACCTTGCTAAAAGGCAGAATCAATACAGCACAGGCCAAGCACTGCATGAAGAGGACTGTATAGTTTCTGAGAGTCAATCTGGTAGCTCAGTCTGGCACCCAACCGCTTGCAGTGATTAGTTATCTTCAGCAGTGCTGCATTTCACAGGGCAAGCGGTGACTGCAGCGTCTTCACTGAGAAGGTACATTCAGTTACTGTGACTGGCCACAGCAGGCACCCAAACCTCTTCAAGATGACATTATGCAATTACAAAGCTCTCTCAAAGTTTTGGGCCAGACAGTCAAATTTGATTTACATGTAGGAAGGAGGTGCCTCCATGGTAAACTACAAAATTGAGCTTGCTGCAGCCTTTCTGAATCTCCCTCCTCATCCAAGAGAGTGCCTCTGCTTGGACAGGAACAAAGCAGAACTGATCTCAGCAATGACTTTTCTAGAAAAAGAAGGGAAAGTTCCACAATCGCCTTCTTTTGGCAGCTCAGTTGCACCTTTTCCCAGCTGCCCACAGAAATACAATCCCTTAGGATGCCTGCTAAGATGTGGTGCCTGGCTGCCAAAGACCTCTCCTTCCCCTCGCTCTCCCCATCGCTACCTTCTCCTCCTGTACGCTTTGGTGAGTCGACACACTTTCCAAGCTTTCTGCCCGCATCCCAGTTTCTGACCCCAGGACTTGCATCTCTGCTGGTGTTATCACTGGGCTTGGCCATCTAGAACAGTGTCTCTGTAACCAGGGGTTGTTTTCAGAACAAATAGCTTTTTCTTTGTTGTGGCTGCCTCACAGACATGTTAATAAATGTGCGTGTTGTAAGAAACAAGAATATACTGGCACAAAACTCACAGAGAAACTCTCGGTGCCTCAGAAACCTCCTAATGCAGAAAACAAATAAAAGGTAGAAGAAAAAAAAAAAGACTGATGCAATACCTCTGAAGCAGAAGTATCTCTTATTAGTAAAACACTTAGACCTAAATTCAGATTGCTGCAGCTTTTCATACCATCACAAGAACAAAATCTGCAGCGTCAATACCCTTAACACTCATTCTAAAATTATTTAGAAAGTTATTCAGAAACCAAAGGTGCTTGACTAAATTTCTCTTTTAAATATAATCAAAAAGCTGATTTAAACAATGCAAGCACACATAAGTTTTTAAAACAAGCACAAGATAAGATCTGCCATACATGGTCAAAACATTCACCCATCCACTCCAGCATCCACCCCAGAGAGGGAACACGAGCAGGTGCCTCCGGAAAGAAACTCCCCCACTTGGCCAAACATCCAAGTTGTAACTCGGTACGAATTTCATCCCAGTAGATCAGCCTCTGACAAGCTTCCCCACAGCAACTCACAAAGCACACACCTCGGATGCACCAAAACACAGTGCACTGGCTTAAAAAGTGCAAGATCTATAGACAAGAGGCATTGTTCCCTATTTAATAACCCAACAGTTTTGTTTTAACAACTATGTCTGTGGAAAGCCAAGTCAAATCCCACCTATAACTCAGATCTGTGTTGCCTTTCTCAAGGATTTTTGTTCTGGCCTCAAGTACTGAAATATCCACACAGTGAACTTTAGAGTAAGGCTTTTCCTTCCTCTAAAACATTACTCCGGCAATTTTTTTTTTAAGTGTTCCTATTATCTTAAAGATTCTACTCAAAAACTCCTAACACATGGGCTTTGCATTTCTACATTTCTATGTTGCTTCTATTTCAGTCTATTCGTCTGTAATAATGAAATGAGTAATTTGTCAATTCTCTGGTAACATAAAACTGGAACAGCTCATTTGGTTACACACGGATATTTCTTTATGTGCCACCACAGTATCTCTGTAAATTAAGTTACCTCCATCTTCTAAAGGAAGAAATGGAATCACAAAGTAGCTAGTTCCTGATTTTTTAGGGAGGTACCACTCCAGGGCTCACACTGTGAGGGGACTCCACACTACAAAGTAGATCCTAGACTTCCACAAGAGTAGACACGCTTTTTTAAGTATAAAAAACACCCCAAAAAAAGAGACAAAAACAGAAATAAGAAGATAAAAAAAACCCACAATACACCACATTTGAATTGCACCTACCATTATGATTACTGCAAGACCTCCAAAACAATTATTAAAATGCTACAATGTCCAGACTGTCTTCTCTCACTATAAGGCAGGATGTGAATCGGGTTATTTTGGCTACAGGCAAAGTGCAACATTGCTCCTCGAAAGCCAGCTGATGAACTCTCCGTTCCCAAACCTTTGGGCAGCTGCTCCCTTGCCAGCATAAAAACCAACTTTATTCTCCCATCTCCCTGAACAGCTGACCATTACACTAAAACATCCTGCACGGCTTTCACAGAATAAATGCAAAAAGCAGTAACAAAAATAAAGCAGAAAACTCAGGGAGGAGAAAAACCAAGCGGGTGAGGTGCATAAAGAGCAAGTTTTTTTAATCAGCACAGGAAGGCGTGGGCTAATGGCAACCCAGGTGTGAGAGCAGTGACAAGGACAGCCCAGGGACTGACCGGCAAGGACAGCCCCGGTTTGCCCAGCCTGTCGCGATACCTGTATCGCCTGCACTCGCTGCATGGGCCGGGGGGGGCTCTGCCCTTCCCTCTGCACTTCAACTGATTTTTTCCGTAAGGATTTATAACAGCGATACCCACACCCGTGTTTTCCCAAGATTAATGAGACTTTAACCAATTTCCCAAGGATTAAGAGAACCCCAGGGCGGCGATATCCCCTGGGGAAGGGGGGTTAATCCC
>NW_010299749.1:290-3942 GCF_000700745.2 Antrostomus carolinensis | reverse complement strand
TCCCGCCCCAACTCTTTCTCTCTCTTTTTCTTTCCTTCCCCCTCTCTTTTGACTCTCGTTTGAAAAGCCTCCCGCGGACGAAGCGAGCGCGGTGCAAAGTTTTGCGAGAGGGGGGAAGAGATTTGCAGCACCAGGTTAAGGTGTTTGGACGGGAGAAAACAAGTCGCCGGATCCTTAAACAAACCCCCTTTTCAGCAATAAAACACACCGGGAGGTGGGGGGCAGAGCCCAAACCGACTTTAAACGGTACATTAGTGACAACATGCGAAGGACCATGTGACCAGATCATTCCTAAAGCTAAATCAACACCTTGTCAACACAATGCACCGACAAAAGTGAAAAACAAATGTCATTTTCAGTCTGAAACCCATAAACCCCCATCGGATGCACTGGCACCAACAGTAGATGCACACATACTATTTAAAATGAGAGGGAATAAGAGGCAAAGGGGAAAGTACACTGGGGGAAAAAAACCCTGTCAGCCACGTCAATTGCAGAGCAAATTATTTTCTGTCAACCAGATTCTGAAAAATGTAACGTAACAACGTTGCTCCAACGCAAGCCATTCATTGCCCCATGGCAGGGCTCCCAGCACACCAGCTCCTGCCCTTGTCCTCACTCTTCCCGAGGCAGAGCCACATCTCACTGCAGCACTATGAGAGCTGGAGAAGTCTCAAGATGCGAGGTTCTCCCAGCCACTTGCGAACTTCGATGTTGGGCAGCGAAAAAAAAGAACACGCCAAGCTTTCTAAAAGCTTTGAATTTCGACTAAATTACCCAGGACAGGGGTACAATATTCCTAAGAAGTGTGCACAGCGCCAACGAGCGACCCCAGCCAGGAAACTTCTCTTTGCTACTGCAGGAGAACCCTCGAGTGAGCAGCAGATAAAACTCCCCAGCAGCAAACCACAGCCGGCCAGCAGACAAAAAAGCAAAGAGCAAGAAGCACCAAGCCAGCCCAGGTCCCCGAAGCTGTCCCTTGCCCCGTGCGGGAAATCAAGACCCCCGCTGCACTGTACTGCGGTTGAAATGTCGCTTCCAGGGTCCCTGACCCTCCGCTTCTTACTTCTAAACTGATACCGAGGGTTTGCTTTTCCCAGAAAAGGCAGAGCCCGGGCTTCTGCTCTCCTCTCTGAAGAGCCCAGCGCCCTGAAGCCGGCGACTCTGAGGTCCCTTTATGTACTTAAACATGGGCAGGCTGCCTTCACGGTTCTGTCTTTTATTTGTTCAAGTCACTACCTTATAATTCATAAATATCTGAACCGAAAAACCCAGCAGTGACCGAGGTCACGCAAGTCGGCTGACCGAGAATTCCTTCCCAGCCCTGACAAACTGGGACAAACCTTTCAAGACATTAACGCGTTTATTTCACGCAGGCGTAGCCCCTTCCTAAATGGAGGGGGATTAAATTCAACCGTGAAACCTGTTTTGTCGAAGCAACCCCTAAACGCACATTATTTATTGCCCAAAGTTTAGCACATTTTCAACGTGCTATGAGCTACCTTTGAAATATCTGGTTTTCTCCAGCGAGCTGAACTAGGCGCCTAACTTCTCCCCAAAAGCCACTCGGACAGGATCACGCACACGAGTGTCTGTGCCTGCGGGCATGTAACACGAACGCAGCACATTTTACTACAGCAGCCTCAGCTTAATATTTCGGTACGAGGGAAATCCTTTCAGATTTTTTTTCTGCTCGTGCTGATAGCACGGCGAGTACCAACACTTCACACAGTCAATACAAACAGGCTCTCAGCCAGAACAATATATATTTACACATTGACACACGGAACAACTAAACGTAAAATATACCGAGATAATACCCGCTAGAAGTAAACACTGCCAGACAACTGATTATTTAGAGGCCTTAAACGCGTTATGTCAAAATGAAGAAAAACAGAGGTGCATTCTCCTGCTACGAATCAGCTACATTATTAAAAATCTATAAAGGCAATAAGCTATCAAACCTTGCTCGACAGGTCTCTAACAGAAAATACATACATAAAACCCAGAAGCATCGCTCGGGTAGGTTTGTGTACTTTGCACCCATCTCCTCTCGGAAAACTCTCTCAACAGGAATAAAGCAGCCGTCGTCCTACATCTTCACCCATTATCAGTCAGAGCCACTTTTACTGTCGAGCCTGTTATTACTCTTGCGCTTAAGAACGGCCACATATGTTTTAAAGGGGGGACGGGGCTTCTTTCAGAGAAGGCACACGGAGCTCAAATATCTCTGCCCAGCTCGCAGCAGCGAGGAAAGACCTGAATATTGGCAAGAGACAGCAAAAGGACCCCAATTCTTTAAATCGCCTCTCTGGAACTAGGTGAAGGACACGATCTCTCTACTTAAAAAATACACTAAAATGTTAATTTTGTACTATCTAAGCGATCAGGTAGGTCAAGCCTTCGTGTCCCTGGAAAACTGCAACACAAGCCTGTTTCAGTTTCCAGGACGCACTGTACAGAGTCACTCAGAGGAGTTTTACTAGACTTTATTTACAGAATCTCCCAGGTCTTTGGGACAGTTCCATAAAATAAGTTGCTCTGACCACTACAGACTACGCAGGAAAAAAAAAAAAAAAAAAAAAAGGCTGTTAAAAAAAAAAAAAAAAAAAAAATCTTTTTAACTCCAAGCTTGCAAATGGGCACACATGCCCAGCTTTTCTCAACTTTTCTGGAGAGAGGAGGAGCGAATCAAAGTTTCCAGAGGCTGAAAAGTTACTACCTCACTTTTACAGAAATGCGATTTTTCTGCTTATTTTTACCTGATTATTTGCAAATATTTACAGTAAACACAGAGAAACATCCCGCGCTATATATTGCCAAGGCCATACAATCACAAAAACATACACCAGCAATTTTCCAGTGCTGCCCATAAGCAGCACGAGGAGCCCACTCGTGACACCTTTAAGACCTGACAAAGGATTTAATGTAAATTTACCCTTCCCGGGCTCAGGAGAAAAAAAAAACCCCAACAATCAGAGAAATGAAATCCAAAAAACCCCCCTGCGTCCCACAGACACATCACCTTTGCTCCAAAGGCTCCAGCGAACCGCACGCCCCCAGCTCCCCAAGATCGCAGCCAAATTGCTGTCTTTGCCCCCCCAAAAAGTCACTTCTCGCTGCTGGCCACCCCTCTCCTCTCCCAGCAGGCACAAACCCCCAAAGTTGAGCATTTAGAGCAGAAATGTAAGAGGAGACATTGGAAACAACTGGGAACCGCCATCTTACGACCCATCCAATTTCACACAAGTACTTGTCCAACTTAAGTTAATAACATTTTCTGCTGGGTGCCCCGACGCCTAACAACCCCTCCAGGAGGATCGCTACCCCCCGCCGGCTCTATCTCTATAAAATGGGTGCGTTATCTGACATTTTAGCCGCCCCCAGACGCATTTCTTTCGGGGAGGACTGAAATCACTTGACCCAGGCAGCTCCAGATTTGACGAACGTCCCTGTTTAATCAAAATCTGCCTTTAAACAAAGGGCGCTCAGGCCGGGCTGGCAGCAGGGTCTGGAAATATAAATATTCTCCTCGGGGGCCATGTGAACAGAAAGGTTTTAGGGGGCGTCTGGAGAAAGAAAGGAACTAAAATTTGCAAATGTGGGTGCGTAACGCGAGCGAGTGCAGAGGCTGCCCACGCTGCGGGCCCTC
>NW_010299749.1:0-246 GCF_000700745.2 Antrostomus carolinensis | reverse complement strand
CCGCCGCTGCGTGTCTGTATGTGTGTGTGTGGCTGGAGCAGCCTGTCAGCGCTTTTCCCATACGGAGAGCTCGGGGGACACCTAGGCTCCCCTTTGCAGCCCCCAAACCGGCCGAAAACCGCCGCCGAGCCCCCTTCGCCCCCCGCCCTTGGCGAGGCGACACCTCGCTTCATACGTACCCGGAAAACGGAGCCGGTGGGTGACGATCGGAGCGGCCAAAAAAGACAATGAAAGTTAAAAGTCGTT
>NW_010299748.1:33176-36239 GCF_000700745.2 Antrostomus carolinensis | reverse complement strand
GCTCCAGACCCTTCCCCAGCTCCATTGCTCTACTTTGCGTTCTGCCTCCCCTTTGTGTTGAAGAACTTCTCTCTTCCAGCCACTGCCTGTGCACAATGACACTTTTTCCTGTGTGTTCTGCAAACACAAGAGGATCCTGACAGAACCTCAGCTGGTCCCTGCCCAGAGAGCCCCTCGGGTGGTGGGTGAGGCCCTGTGGAGGCCCTGGGGTCTGTGCCTGCGGCATCCTCTGGTTTTAAACCTTTTTATTTAAAACATTTCCCCCCTCACACCATTCTTATACCCAAATGTTCATTTTTCAGACAATTTGTGTGACTCCGGCCTTGTGATGGATCAGGTGCTTGTGAAATGCAGCTGCTGGGGTATCCCCCGTGTGATTTTCACTTGGAGAGATAAAGACAGCTTGTGCTTGAACTATATCCAATTTTGGGGGGTTGCCATCACTGCAAAACAAGGAAAAGAAATAAGAGGAGAAGCTGTGAGGCAAAAGCATCTCTCCAGAGCACTTGGAGGAAGAAGGGAAGGTGCTGGAGATCTTGATGACAATAGAGGGCACTCTCATCCTTGCACTGCAACACTTCCTCTGTCTTCAATGTCATTTTGATTTAGAAAATAAAAAGGAAGAAAAATCCATGTGCACTGCAGCCCGCCCAGTGTCATCCAGGCTAATCGGCTCCTTGGGTGTTGAGGAGAGCGATGCCTGAGCTGCATCGAGGTGTGCACGGCAGATAACACACACACGCCACAGGCGCGGAGCAACGACTCCCCTTCTGCTAAGAGGTGCCTTTAACACCCCCACCAACTTCTGCAGAAGACACTTTGCTTTAGGAGAGTCTGCTCTAAATCCACACACAAAAAAAATCAATGTTCATTTTTTCCTACGAGGTCTTGTGCTCTTTAGAAAGATCAGGTGGTTGTTCCTGATAGAGAGCCTGCGTTCAAAAGATGCTTTGTGCAGCACATGCCCAGCAAAGGTTCAGTCTCAGCAGAGATAAGAAATCCTTCATCTTCCTTGCTGCAAATATTATAATGTAATTGGCCCTCCAGTTAAACAGCAGAAGTGGATCATCTCTTTGTACCGCTGAAGTCACTGGACTCCCTTTGCTTTCCCTTTGCACTTCATTTCTGTTTCTCTCCTTTTTCACACATCTTTCCTCTAACTGTCCTATCTATTCCTTTCCTTACATTTCCCCCAGCCTGGACCTTTCTTCCTCTTTCCTCTGCCTTCTCTGCACAATGATCTATACAAAGTTTGCATTTTTAAAGTACAATAATTGTATGAGAAAAGCCCTGCTGAGCTATTCAGAGTGAAAGTCCTTGGTATGGAAAATAATTTTTTTGAAAATAGGGGCAGCAACAATTTGCTATTAAGTAGCATTTCTCTCTGAAGGTTTCAAAAGAGCTTTTATTAGTGGCATCTTATCACAGCCCACACAGTGTCAGCCAGGAGGTTTTGAAGGTGGGTCAGTTAGGGCCATGATGGGATGTGGCTGAGGTTGCAAATTTAGCAGCTGAGTTCTAGGCCCTAAATGTAACTAGTAAATTCTAATCTTCTCCAACAGGGAAACATTGCACAAAAAAATATGTAAAGTCTTCCTAATCCAGTGCAAAGATTACTTCAGTGAGCAGTTTTAGGGTTGTTATCCCAACTGGTCAATGTTTCCAAGGGCCAGATAGATTTTGGAGAGTGTTTTGGGGTTTTGGGGGTTTTTGTTTGTCTGTTTTGTCAGTTTAAACCTGCTTTCCAGTGCCCACAGATTCATCATGTCCTAACAGGCTGCATATCACATTGTTGCAAGAAATAAAGGCAAAACCTTTGGCACCTAGAAGATTCAGGAGTTCCCTTCATTATCCAGGGCAGACCTAGGGACCCTGTGTTTCAAAGCCATTCTGACAGCCGAGTGATTTAATATGCCACTGTAATATATAAATTATTAACAGCTATTCAAGATGTTCCCAGAGCACAAGATGACAAAACATACTGGAAGAAAAGAACAGAAATGTTTTCCAGCTCAAATCTTTTGACATGCAATAAATTAAGATTTCCCTTGGCTTGAATCATTTTTACAGGAAACTGGTTCCCCTTCCCTCCTGGTTATGTCAGGTGTCCTGTGAGCTTTTTTACTTGCTGCTGTTCTTGTTGCCTTCTTTCTTTCTTTTGTTTGATTTTTTTTTTTAATTGGCATAAGTGGCCAAGGCAATGTGGTCACCTGGATCCAGTCTTCATGTTTACACCTAACTCCTTTCATGCTGATGTCTGGAGGACAGACTGCAAACCTCTCCGTGGAGTAGCATAGGTCTTGTGCATGGAGAAGGGAAAGGTTTCCTTTCACATCCCACCAGCTGGAAGGTTCACGTGTTGTCCACAGCACAGATGCACTGGAAACATTTTGTCCAAAGAAGGTCTTGGGTCCTTCAACATATTCCTCTTCCTTGTAAAGGCAATAAAAATCCTGAAAATGTGACCTACTGCTGTTCAAATAGCTCTCCAAGCAGAGGCCAATACATTAAAATTATGAAAATTTGCTTTTCAGGCTATATTGGTGCTTTGAGGGCTGCCCATGGGGGACCTGCTGAAGGGAGGAACCCAACTTACTTTGTTGCTCTAAGTTTAATAAAATCTTAGCACAGAGCAGCTATATCATGGCTACTTTCTTGTAATTAATAAGCATTATTAATGCATGATGCTTCCCCATAGAGAAACAAGACCAACAAGATCACTTGCCATATATTTTCTTGGAAGAAGGAGCTTTGTTCTCATTTTTTTTGTAGGGAAACCTTGCTAAGAATGGAGAGCACATCATAAACCTTCTATAGTTGGCCAGGTGTAAAGTGATGTACTGGAAACAGGCTACAGATTGATTACCTGGCACAAATATAATTTACTCCCCTTCCCCTCCCAGCTCTGTCCTCATTTCCATGGAGAAAATATCTGGATGTGCTGGCAGGGAGATGTGGTGCCTCTACATCAAAAGCAGCACAGTCACTTTTCATATCTCGGTTCTGATGTGCCAAAAGATGTTTCCTCTCTTTCAACTAACATAGTGGGGTGGGCAAAGAGAG
>NW_010299748.1:31005-33122 GCF_000700745.2 Antrostomus carolinensis | reverse complement strand
GAAGTGCTCGCTGCTAACAAATAACCAGCCATGCACAAAGGCAAGCAATCAGTCACACAGTCAGGAAATACCAGCTAGCATTTAACTGTAATTCAGCATTTTGCAATGAGGGGAAAAAAACCCTAAAAAAACCCCCAAAAACCCAACAAAAACCATAACTG
This sequence comes from Antrostomus carolinensis, assembly GCF_000700745.2. Lineage (NCBI taxonomy): Eukaryota > Metazoa > Chordata > Aves > Caprimulgiformes > Caprimulgidae > Antrostomus > Antrostomus carolinensis. The sequence continues at coordinate 32,961 of NW_010299748.1, read as the reverse complement.
AAATGGAGTGGTAGAACATTAAAGTTTATATGGTACTTTGGAGGGGCATTGGCCAGAGCTGCTGATTCTCAGGACAGACTTGCTTAAAAAATTTATTTCCCTTATTTTTGTTCACAATCGCCATTCTCGTGATGAATTCTCTGTGAAGCAGCCAGGGGTTGCTTTCAATACATTTCAGATCCCAGACCCCAGTCCTGCAGTTTGAACTATTCCCATCACATAAAAATTCACACCAGTGACCCTAACTGGCACACCGTTTTATATCCAAGAAACACTGCATCCCAGGATCCTGATTTGCTTTTTATCTTTTTATGAATCAGGCAGATATTCACAAAACCTGGTCAATTTCTGTAGTTTTGTCATCTATGCTGCTGTTTGAGTGATCCTGTTTCTTGAGTCGTTGAATAGCCCTTGAAGCTTTTAAGGCCAGGCTGGATGAGGCTTTGAGCAACCTGGTCTAGTGGAAGGTGTCCCTGCTGCTGGCAGGGGGGTTGGAACTGGATGAGCTTTAAGGTCCCTTCCAATCCAAACCATTCTATATGATTCTAAGCTGTGGGTCTGTCTCTCTGAAATGCAGCTTCTAACCCAGATACTGACCAAGGAGAAAAACTTGCTGGTAAATGTTGGCCAGGTCTGAGCCATTAAAGGTGTAAAAAGCTAGATGCCAGGCTCTCAAATCTCATGGATTTCACATCTTCTCTTTCCTCATCTGAGTGCAGCACCTGCTTCTCTATGTCCACAAGAAATACTGGGCTCAGACTAGGCATCAACCAGGAGGGCTGTGTGAGCTCTGATGACGACTGGAGAGGACAAGAGATGAACTTTGGCTTTCTCAGGCCATATACCAATGCAAGGAAAGGCCTGTGAGTATCATGCTCTGGAAACACAGCTTCAGAAAAAACATCTGCTTGAAACAGAGGACCAAATTCTCCTCGTGGTGACCCACTTGTTAGAATTTGTCTCAGTTTTACTGAGAGTGGAACATAAATTTTCTTCATTTAATATAGCCTCATTATACTTTTTATCTGCGGGCTGCGTATCCCAGTGATGAGTACCTTAGCAGGGTGATAGATAGAAAACACGTAGTACATCATCTAGATGATAGATAGGGAGAAAATGTGGTGAATTAGTTCAGAGGAGAGAAAATACAGTGAATTATTTTACATAAGGCAGCGTCTGGTACTCACAATCCTTGCCTGAGAGCGACAGAACACATGAATAAAAAGATTAAAGAGTTCGGAAGTGAAATTTTTGTTTTAATATAAACATATGGGCAAAATGTTACATTTCAGCTTGAGAAATAACCAGATGCTAGCCTCGGGAGCACTGATGTTCAGCAAAAGACTGAGAGCAAAGGTTATCTAAGAACATAGGCATTGTTTTTATATTGTCTCATATCACTGAGATTAGAAATGTCTCTGCTGTTTTGAAGCTAATCACCCCCTCCTAGCATTTGATAGATTTGGATAACATTAATTATTTGTAGCAGTATTAGCATTTCTTTTTAAAAAGCAGTTATTTCACAAAACAAAACAAAGCCTAAATTGAGCTGTTTCAGCATGGATGAAAACACCATTTAAAGCTTCATTTCCCAGCCTTCTATCTTGGAGGCAGACTGTGTTTGATTAGATCCTTCCAGCGGGCAAGATCAGTTTGAGTGACAGCTATCTATGCCAGATCCACGCTGTGTTTATTTGCATTTTCCACCAGCTCTGGGAGTTTGCACTTTCTCCTTCCTGAAATCCATCTTGATGGGGCAGAATTAGAAAGAAATCATTTTAATTATACTGCAGGGATTGGAGGCTTTTCAGAAGGTCAGGTTTGATTAAAGCCAGACACGGGTAAAGAGACCAGAGTTAGACAGAGAGTGGCAAGTCTGGGCCAAAAGGGAGAGGGACGGCAAGTAGAGATTGTCTCACCTACGTGACCCCCTGACGTGTCCGTCTTCCCTGTGGT
>NW_010299748.1:28618-30995 GCF_000700745.2 Antrostomus carolinensis | reverse complement strand
CATTCCTGTTTACACTGCAGCAGGGATGTCAAGCTGACAATGTGCATCGTAGGGACACTTGGAGGTTGAGGATAATTAGTTAAAATCTCTGCCTTCTCCTCACCTGCCCCAGTCAGAGCTGCCATATCCTCTACAGCAGCAGCAGGTAGGTGATTTGCAGCAGTTGGGATCTGCTGCTGCCCCGTTACACCAGACCAGTCAATAAGGAAATTCAGTGGCAACGTTGGTCCAAATCTGCGCTGTAGTGTGACTTGTTTTGGCAAGGAGATGCCCACTGTGCGCTGCCAGGCGAAGGACTGGAAGCAGGAGCTGGCGAATGCCTGGTCAGAGTCTGGCTTTGCAATGTGGGCACCAAGCTGCTGGAAGAAAACCAGTATGATCCTTACCCAGTACTGCCAGATCCCTTGTACTGCTGGCAGCTTCTCATACAGGCATGGGCAGAGATAGCTCTTGCATTATTGAAAAAGGGAAAGCAGTCTGGTTGTTTAGACCTTCACTGGAATAAACTGGTTTAGTTCCAGTAGGTAAATGAAATTACACTGATGTTTACCAGCAGAAAATCTGATCTCACACTTACAACAGGACAAGATATTCTCCCTTTAAAAACTTCTCAGCTTTTGACTTTCACATTCCATTAGCCATTTTCTTTTGATATACTTTTGCCTTCTTCAATTCCCTTATGCTCATCCAAACCTCATCTTGATGCCTATTTTTGGAGCATGTCTTCCTCCCAAATCAAACACCTGGCACGTGAGCGTGGGTCCCATTGGTAAGTTGTGCGGGTGTAGGAGCACAGCACTGAATCATGATTAAGTCTTTTTGAGTTTGTTGAGTCTCCTTCACCAAAATTGCCTTCCCACATGAAGGATATGGTGCTCTGTCCCCTAGACCTGTGTAAACAATGAGTCATATGCCTTTATTTTTTCTTTCCAACAATTGCTATCAGTCAGGGAAGCGCTGGGAATTGTGTCCTGTGATTCTTCAAAATTGAAATCCATGTGTGGTTACACCAAGCTCTTCTGCAGAAAGCAAATCTTGGGCTGTCTTTTTGGTGTTTTGGTGGGTTTTTTTCCCTTCTTTTCCGAATTTATTCTGCTTAAAGGAGCCACGTTGTGGTAATCAGACAGTGTACTGCTGACCTCACAGAGTTCAGCAGCCATCTGTTTAAAACGGAGATGTAAAGGATTTCCAGAGAAGCCTTTTATTATTCTCTTGGTTCAAGAGAATAACAGGAGGAGTTCTCAGCATGGACAGCAGTTTTACAGCACTAACAAATTCCACAGCTAACAGGAAAACAGTCAATTTATCACCCAAGGCCGCTGCTTTCTCTGCGTGGAGCCCGGAGGTTTGCTGTGGTTTGGAACGATGGGCCATCAGTTTTAGTTTGCTTCATTTTCCCAGCTTTTTCCAACTTTGTAGTTGAAAACAAAGTCTCTCCCCTTCAGCTTTGTTCTTTTTCTGCAGCCAAAACATACATCTGCAGGCAGAGCAGAAAGCAGGGATTTTTGTTTGAACAAGCTCAGGCCTGTTTAGGATTTTGTCTGGTACAAACCAGGGCCTTGATCTTGCGCTGAGACATCCTGGGAAGATCCTTGTTCTGGCACCAAGCCCCATCAGAACCATCCACCCTCCTTATGGGCTCCACGCAGTCAGCCAGTGCCTGAGATTTATGATGGATGGCTAGAGTCTATCAACATCATAACAACATTAGCATAAATTGTGCATATCTAGTTGCATAAATTAACTTAAGACCTTTATTTTTTTAAATTGAATAATTTCCCTCTTGGACCTTTCTGAATTTCCTCTCAAAGGTGAGGGTGATCACCTCTTCAACGTCTTCATGGTCTGATCCTGGCAGGATCCAACAGTAAAACTATACCAGATAAAATAGTCAGGGAGCTGATGCTAAAGGTTTAATTATTTTTCTCAGCATGGCTAAACCTAATATTAATAATTTGTTAGTCAATAAGGAGTGTTCCTCATCCACTGTATCAGTACTTAAGATAAATTAATTGAAGCCTCAGTGATGCTGTTGTTTTGCCCTGTGATGAAGGGATATTTTAAAAAAGAAACTGCTGCACTTTTTTTTTTTTTTCAAGCTATAAAATGTGCAGATACGTAAAAAGTACAAAAGCCTGAGCCTGGAGGTCTTTGCAAATCTAAGTAGAAAAATGTTTTAAAATTTCCTTTTTAAACTTGAGCTGAGGTTGCACTGCGCGGTGTTCACATTGTGTTCAAACTCGGGGAATGAAGAACAAAAAATCTTCAAAAGCAGGGACTTGGCTAGGTGGGAATTTCAGCACACGATAATCTTGGAAAGTATTTTTCATTTCAGATCTGAAAATTTCTCCTGAAAATCACTCCTAAAGCCATTCCT
>NW_010299748.1:22219-28594 GCF_000700745.2 Antrostomus carolinensis | reverse complement strand
CCCACTGGGGCAAACCAGTCTGTGTCCTGGGCAAACCGGTCTGTGTCCTGGGCTTTCCAAGTGCCCTGAGCTCCTATGTGGGCATCAAGGCTTCACACTGCAGTGTTAAGCCATGGGGAGGTCATCTGAGGGAGGTGGTGGAAGCTTCAGTTTGGACTGAATCCATTTGTTTTTTTAAGTCTGGAAGATAGAGAGTGCACACTGTGGGACAGGGCTGCCCTTGGAGGGAGCAAGGAGGGAGAGCTCAAGTCCAGTTTCATCACTGGGGGGAAGAACCACTCTTGCTGCTGGTAGTTTTCTGGGTTTGTGTCTTTCCAATCTGCTGCCAGAGTCTGGACATGTTGCTGTTTTCCATATCTTCACCAGCAGTAATCAAAAGCACAATATGGTCTGAGAATTTCACTTCATACCAGGGAATTAGTCAGCAGGAGAGAAAGCTGATAATCTGCAGCCTGCAAGTTCTCACCTCCTGCAGCACCTTGCAGTGAGTCACTTGGAAATGGCTTTTGCTGAGCTGCTACACGTTGCTGAGACATTATTTCCTACCAGAAATGTTCAGGGCTCAAAGCTTGTGTGAACAGGGAGCTTTGAGCAAAAGGGGAGCTGAACCAGGCGAGCACTCGGCGTCACACAAGAGCCTGACTCAGACCACAGTGACAAGGACATGGTGGGGAAAATGGCACTAAATATTTGCATAAATAATCTCAATTTCACTTTATGGTCAGTGCTTTTTTCAGAATTCAAGACTCAGACTGTCTAACCAAAACAGTGACACTGCACAGTTCAACTCTTCAAGTTCTTCACTTTTATTCTCCTTTTCTGAAAAAAAAATTGAAGCCCCCTAAAATTTCCAAGTATGGAGGATGAATCCCTCAAATGTTCTCAGGAAACCCAGGCGCAGGCAGAGAGATGTGTGACGAGGAATTAGAAATGAAAAGCCTGAGTGTGAATATGAAAAGGGACCTGAAAGTAATTTTCTTAAATACATAGAAAAATCCACAAACCTGGTTTCCTTTTCGGGAGCTGAGAATCACTGATCTCTTACTTCAGTGTTGCTTTTCACTTGCTGGGAGGTAATTAGTACAAAAATTCACAGGGATATGGCAGGACTTTCATAGTCGCTAAGTGGAAGAGCTTTAATGAAAATGACATTTATATCAGGTTTTTTGACTGATCAGCACTAAAAGCTTTTTTTTTTTTCTGTCTTTGGGGGTGGCTGATTATATTCGGGTGGCCGGGTTCCAGCTCCATCAGACCGCTGTCTAGGAGGTGAGAAAGGGTTTTCGATATGCAGTTAAAATTGATGCAAATTTGGGGTTTAATGACAACAACTTAAAATTTCTGGAGTGTGTTTCTCTTCTGAGATTATTCTGATCTCAGCCATTGAGTTTATCTTCATAAACTGCAAGGAAAATGGAAAATTAATGTCCTTGTCTTAGGAAGGAGCTTATTCAAATTTGTAAGTTTGAGTAATATTCATAATATCTATTGCTCTCTTCTTATCATTAGCAAATCTGACATTAACAGATCTTCTGCAAAGCTATTAGTCGTTGGTAAATATTTACTTAGCAGCATCAGAACATTTCAGCTTATTTCTTTTCTCATGAATCATTTGCTCGTAATATCTTCCTCTTATTATTCTTGATGCCTGAATTGGTCCCCTAAATTGCCAACACTGTCTCTGCTCCCTGTTTCCTGGCTGACACCAGCAGTTGACTTTCTGGCACATTCTTTTGGGTGATAAAACTTTGGTTCTAGAAACCTTGAATGCAGGAGACAGTGAACATTTTCCATAACTTCCAGATACTTCTGAAAAAACATTAATAATATAATGTTCCCTTAGGAAAGAGCAAACAAAAAGTGAGGTATTTCCAGATCAGTTTATTCTCTCAGACGCTCTAAAGCAGGGTCAATGAGAAGTGAAGTTATTCAACAAATGCCTGGACCAAACTAACTGTAATTCTTTGGAGAAATGTGGGTGTATGTCTGCTGGGAAAGTGAAAATTAAAGATGAGTACATTGGGTTCAGCAAAGATCAAGGTCTCTTTTCAAACAACAAGTCACGCGTATATGAGCTAACCCGGAATGATGCTGTTTGCCTCGCTCTGTCCGCTAACGACAGCCAGTCAGCTCCATCTTGAGTTGGCTCAGAAAGCTGCTGTAGATGACAAAGGAAAAGGACCTGAGTCTTGGATGCTTTGGGGAGGCCACTGTGCTCCTTCAGGATTTCTAAAGCCATCTGGGTGACACTGGGTTGTGTTCCCAGTGGGAACAGTGAGAGGCAAGACAGCCTTGATACCAAACCTGTCTCTGTAATTCACTGGCCCTACATATCCCCTGGAATATATCTTATTTATCATACCTGGCTCGTTTCCTAGGACTGAGTCCAAAACTGCTTCTGATCTCAACTGCTAGAGTATCAGTGTAAATACAGCCTGCTGTACGCCCTCCAAGAACAGTCCCCAGCGAGCCGACTGTGGTTATCCCAGACAACAGCTTGATATTAAGATCCCCCATTATCAATGGGTTGACTTTTAGAAAGCCGTCTACATAAACAAAGCCTATTTAGCTTGTGATTGTGCCCTGGAGAATGTCCTACAATCACTTTCATTTCCCTTTTTGCCTTCAAATGAAGAGTCTGTCCTAAGGATGAGAGTAGAGACCAGGAGCCACGGCTTGGATCCGCTCCCAGCCGAGTTCCTGCATTGCTATGTGGCCCTGGCCATGGTGGGGTGTTTTTGTTTTTCACTCCATTCAACTAAATAATGAATATTCTGTCTGGAAATGGTTGAGAGAGACTCTTGTCCCTACAGAAAACTGCACAAGAACAACTCGATAAATGGTAATACAAGGGAAATGAAAATTTAATGGAAATTAATTAGAAACAAAAAAACCCACCAAACTTCAGTTCTTGAGAAAATGTTGTACATGATTTTGAGATCTTTGCTTATTGATAACAGGTACTGATGTTTTTAGGTAACCATCCATAAGATAAATTCTGCTTTTTTTTCTCTTTCTTCTTCTATGAAAATTACATTTGGCCAGCACTTTCTGTGCAAATTTTTGCTTTCACAACAGCAAAGTTTTACATGAAAAAACATTCTGATAGCAAAGTTTTCTCTCCTTCATTGTATCATTCTCTCCCATCTTTAACAAAGGATCAGTATATTTTACAGGACATAGGTCATATCTGAAAATGCTTCTATCCTTTGCTTATTTACTGAAGACACTGAAGACCCTTTCTCTGCAGGACACGTGCTGGTGAAGAGCATCCTCAACCCTGCCAGGTCCATGTCCCAAAGTCCTCTCACCCACTGTGCTGACCAGCAGCAGCTCTTTGAGGCACCTTTCCTCTTCTAGCAGAGATGAGCTTCTCTAAGTGATACCCGTGCCTGCCAGACAGAATTTCATTATAAGATTTTCTCAAATGAGTGGACATGTGCCAAATTAACACGTTTCCTGGGGCCATGACTATACACCGGGACCCATTTTGTAGCGAGAGGCTTTGGCAGTTTTTTCCCCTCATTAGCACTGATAGTTAATTTGCTGTTCCCCTTTAGTCACTGCTGTTGTCAGATTTGTTTCATCTTCCTGATATTGCTCCTGTAACGAGCTGAGCCTCACTGGGAATGTGCTGTCTCACATGTCCCCTCTCCATTTTCCAACCTGAGACCTGATGCTGCCCACCTCCTGACTGGTCTGCAGTGCCTCTGTCCTCACATCTTTTCCTCTCCAAGAAACCCTAGTTATTTTTACAGTCCATTTATTTTTTTTCCTAAGGCAAAAGAAAGATTTCAGAGCTGGAAGTTTCTTTGTAGTGCTCCACAGAGGAAAGGGATTTCCTGCTTCACTCGTGGTAGGTATCTCCTTCAGATCACGCAGTTATCATCTCCAGACAGCGCTGCTTTCCTACACCTGCTCAAACACTTGTGTTTTCTGACACCTGAAGTTGCAGGAAAGTTTCTGCGTGACAGATCTGCCAACCTTGCTCCTGCTCTTGGCTTTGAGCTGCTCTGAAGTGGGTGAAGTAGAAGTGAGAGTCTGGCTGTGCCATCAAGAGAGCAGGCAGCACCTTTAGATACTCCCCACTCCTCGGGCAGACCCCGTTCTGTTAAAGACAATATGGGACACAGCCTCCCAGATCTGCAGATTTCAAAGCTGAGAATATCACTGGCCTAACTGAACTGGAGTTTGTTTCTTCTCTTTTATTTTATTTTAATTTAGGGCTTGTTTAAATAGGAAAATTAACCTGGACTAACTGAAGGCTGGAATTTAAAGTGGATTCATTCAGCTGCATTCACTTCTGTGTGGACAGAATTACAGAGACCTTTATTTGGTTTGTTCTGATTTTTCTCCAAAATGCATTAAGATAAACTAAATCAAGTCCATTTTTGTTCCAAAGAAATATTTTATATATGCTCATTCATTTTACAAGTTCTTAGATTAATTTTGCTGAAAATGTTGCTGTGTAGACACATCAACATTCCTAATAATATTTGGTTGAAATGCAAGATAATAACAAAGTCCGGGCTCAAATAAAAGGGATGAATCATCTCTAAATCACATGTTACAATATAATAGGATAAAGGCCAATTGTTTTGCTGGAGAGAAGCTGCCATGCCCAGACCAGCTGTAGAGTCATTTCAGCCTCTGAGACCAGAGCAGAGCCAATCTGAGGGTTGTCCCCTGTGCATCTACAGAAGGTAACGCAGCCTGATCTCCAGAGCACTCCTCAGCCACAGCTCTCACCACCACCCTGGATGCTCACCTGCAAATATAACAGTGGCAGCTCTTGGTTCATCAGGATTTATCTCTTGGGATCCCAAAAATGAGCATTGGTCCAAGGACATGTGAAGGTGAAGGTGTCCTGTCCCTCAATGGACTGTCAGGCACCAGAGTCCCACTGCAGTCTGTGTCCTACATCATACACAGAGCTCTCAAACTGTGAACACTCTAAAGAAGCCAAAAAAGTTGCTTCATATTTGCATGAGTATATCCCAGAATAGGAGGTGACTCCTTCTGCCAGCAAAAAAATTAAAGACCAAAATGCCTCCCCATTACTTAAGCACACACGGACCCATTTTCACAGCCCTCATCTCCTGCGCCCCTGGAAAAACCGTTCCTTGGAAATTACAGTAATTGTTTTATTCTCTTTGATCTCCACTAATAAAGCTCTGGACTATCACTCAGCAGGAGCTGTTTCTCTTAGTTAGAATCTTTCCAACGGTACTTACATTAGGAAGGCTCTGGGGAAATTTTGGTAAATGCACTTGAAAAGAGCTCTGCAAAACTGCTTCGACTTTCTGTAAAGAAGAAAAGATTTCCCCCGCCTTTGCTCAGCACACTCCTCAGCTTGTTTGTTTTTCTCTTTCGCTGCAGTTGTCATTGGACTGAGGTGAAACCTAGAGAAAAGAGTGGTGACTCCTTGTCAAGAGATCTTATGGCAGCTGGAGAACGAGAGTGAAAGATTTCTGAATCCCAGACAAGTCACTGTAGAAATCACACTGGAGAATAACAGTGACTCGCTGTTTGTGGTTTACTTTCCAAGCTCAGTAAGGAGGATGGAGGGGTGATGGATATCCACTGGTCCTTCAGCAGGGACCCCTCATGTCTAAAGCACCACCTAAGAGCACCCAACATCCCTGATTATATCCCATTATAGGAAATATCATTTCATTCCTAGGAAGGGCAGCATGGATCAGGATTAAAAGGAGCTGGGTGCTTCGCTGGGTGCCTCGTTCTCATGGAAAACAGTGTAAATTGTTCCTGCTACACTTAAAAATCCTGTTCTCCAGTTTCATGTGTGCAGATGACAGGACCTGTTGCCCTTTGCTGTGGTAGCCATGTCATTGCCAAGGCCTGGGAGACCTTGTGGGTCAGTCCATTCAGAACTGGTGCTGCAGAAGGACAGCAGCCTCTCAGTTTTCCAGCTCCATGGACAGCAAGTCCCTTGTTTAGGAATTTGGGAAGTTGTTAGATTTACTTTTTAATCCTCAAGCTTTAAACACCACAACCAGAGCTGAAGATCAGGTTGGCACATCAGGTCAGTGAGCCAAATACCAGCCCATCTCCAGCAGACACAGGAGTGACAGTCACATTGTGCGTGGGCGAGTTCTCACACGTGGCTCTTGGTGAGCTCCAACACACTGCAGTCACCTTCTGCAGAGCTGACAAATGAACGGGTGGTTGTAAGAAGATGCAAAGAGAAAACCAAATGTCAGAGCCACTGGGCACTGGTGGAAGAACTCTGATCCTTTAAAAGCAGCATTGCTGGAGCACCTCTCCTATGAGGACAAGCTGAAAGAGTTGGGACTGTTCAGCCTGGAGAAGAGAAGGCTCCAAGGAGATCTTATAGCGGCCTCCCAGTACCTGAAG
>NW_010299748.1:18707-22054 GCF_000700745.2 Antrostomus carolinensis | reverse complement strand
CCTCCCTGGAAGTGTTGAAGGCCAGGTTGGATGAGGCTTTGAGCAACCTGGTCTAGTGGAAGGTGTCCCTGCTGCTGGCAGGGGGGTTGGAACTGGATGATCTTTAAGGTCCCTTCCAACCCAAATCATTCTATGATTTCACATGAAGCCACCAGTGAGTTCTTCAACCTGTGACACCTTTTGACCACTTCTTGCTTTTGTAAGATGAAGGTGGCAGTGGCCTTCACACCAAACAGGGAGGGTGTAAAGCATTTCCACGTAGCTGCCTGTTGCATAACTGGCAATTGGAAACAAGAGTCATTGCACCAGCTGCTCTCCTTTTATTTTTTTTTCTTTTTCTGCTCCAGCTAGAAACTGTAAAAGCTCCAAAGACCAACTGCACAACCTTAAAGTCATATTTACTGTGTTTGGCATCCTGCCACGGGCGATGGGAATACAGTTCTGGAGATGTTGATGGCTGACTGCTGCTTTATCCTTAATGATCTCATGGATGTGTAAAGTGAAGAAATATAATCCCCGGCGAAGACAGGGGGCAGGGTTGGTAAGGAATAAAAAGCCTCTTCCTCTAAACTGGTTTTGATCTTTCTACAGGCTGGAAATGAAGAACAGTAATTAAAGCTTAAACTGGAAGAGATCAGAAAGCTTTTAAAAGGAATAAAACTTGTAAGAGGCATCAAGGATGATTATATTGAAAGAGTACGAGGCTGCAGTCAGTCAGCTCTCGGAGCGAGTTTGTGCTCTCTCTGTAGAGGTGAGAGAGGTTCTCCTCCCCCTCTACTCTGCCCTGGTGAGGCCACATCTGGAATATTGTGTCCAGTTCTGGGCCCCACAGTTCAGGAAGGACAGGGAACTGCTGGAGAGAGTCCAGCACAGAGCCACCAAGATGATGAAGGGAGTGGAGCATCTCCCTGCTGAGGAAAGGCTGAGGGAGCTGGGGCTCTTTAGCTTGGAGAAGAGGAGACTGAGGGGTGACCTCATTAATGTTTATAAATATGTAAAGGTGAATGTCAGGAGGATGGAGCCAGGCTCTTCTCAGTGATGCCCAATGGTAGGACAAGGGGCAATGGGTGTGAGCTGGAACACAGGAGGTTCTGCTTCAACTTGAGAAGGAACTTCTTTCCAGTGAGGGTGCCAGAGCCCTGGGACAGGCTGCCCAGGGAGGGTGTGGAGTCTCCTTCTCTGGAGACATTCAAGACCCGCCTGGACGCCTTCCTGTGTGATCTCATTTAGGTTCCTGCTCTGGCAGGGGGGTTGGACTAGATGATCTCCTGAGGTCCCTTCCAATCCCTGACATTCTGTGTGATTCTGTGATTCTCTGATAGGTGTTCCAGCGTGTGGGAGCACGAGCTGTGTTCCCAGCCACGCTGCAGATGGCACCTTCCTCACCTCCTGTTGGGTTTTCCCTGCTGTAGTTCCTTGGATCACACCAGGATTATTTCAGATTTCCTCTGGTTTGTCAGGCTTTACCTCCAGGGATGGCAGCAGGTGATGCACAGGAGCTTTATTCCCAGCTCAGTCCCTCACCTGGAATTTGCATTTTATTTTTCACCACTCAGTTATTTTTTAATAATGAGCCCATGACTGGTGACATGCCACCAGCAGCTGGTGCTTTCTGTGGAGAACCTCAAGATACGTGAATTAACATTGAAATAAATAAAATACATATCATTCTCTCCTGATCTTTTAAAGGCAAGGACATCCTATGTATTATTTGGTAAGATAAGAGCTTAATTGTTCAGCCTGGCATTTTAATTTAGTCATTGTCCTTTTCAACACAAATGTGCTTTATAACAGGAAAGAGGCCGACAGACCAACTGCTGCCTCAGAGGCTTCGAAAACAGTCAATTTACAACAGTTTTGCTCCACACTGGTAATATTTTCCCATAGGAGATAAATGTTCTTGGTCTTCTCCTGGGGAGGATGCAATGCTCACACCAGAAGAGCCAGGTTCCCCCACAGCAGGAGCAACAGATCTAAGCAGGGGACAGAGACCTTCACAGCTTCAGGTATCTCAGAGGTCTGTGCCAGATGTCTGTGTTTTGCATTTTCTTTATCCCACTGTTTGAAAGACTGTGAAAAAAATAAATGGCTGATGTGTGTGGACACCAAGAGTGGGTCTCCTGAAGGGAGTGAGCAAAAGATTCATCACAGACATCAGAGAACTTGCCAAGGAAGAAAACATCTTTCTGCAATGCTCCAACATCTGCTTAGGGTACTGCCATGTGTGGAGCAAAGCCCTAGGTTGGCATTTGTTTTTTTACAATTTAAAGAAGTTTTGGACAGAATTAATGCATTTTTCTCCACTCTGGGGCTGACCTTTGGGAGAGTGAAGAGAGGGAGATGTTCCACCTCTTCCCATTTATCTCCTAGATGCCACTGAGAGCTAAAACTCCTGGATGAAAGTGATGTGCAAGGAATGGACAGAGAGTAGCTGCTACCTCTGCCTGTGCTCCATCGAGAGAGGAGGATGGGAAAGGAGAGGATGTTTCAGCCCTTGACAGCCATTTATTCCAGCACTAAAAGAAAATGAATTTTTAAATCCTAATGGTGAAACAACTATTGAAAAGAGTACTAAACTGTGGCAAAAGAGTGGCTGGGAGGTAGGGCATTTTGAATTAACTCAGATGATTTTTTCAAATTTATTTGTTACTGCAAATGAACTCTTGCTGGCTTTCTTTGAAGGTCACCTTTTTTTTTCTTTTAAACTGCTGTGCTGGGAAAATGCTTTTAAGTTTCATCTGCTTTGTGTGTGTGCATTTTCTAAGCCCTGGGTTTACTTCTTATTGGAAAATGTTCTTGGATCATCTCCGAGTTGGAAATTTTATTTACCAGGTGCGTGTGAGAAAGAAGGTTTTTTTATCTCTTTAGACTCTTTTTTATTGGATGCTCAGCACCATGTCTTTGGACCTCAAACTGTGAACCAAATCCTACCTGCTGCACTTTTTCTTCCCTCTACCACTCGCCCTCTGCCAGCATCTCAAGGTCCCTGAACCTTCCCATCTCATCTCCTTGTGTCTCTGCCTTGACACACAGAAAGGGTTAAATGGGTTCTCTCAATTCTGCTTGATTATTAACGAGCTGTTATTTCCTCCTCCTGGCACTGTCACTACCAAGGGTGCCAGAAGGAGAGGCTGTTTCTCCTGCAACACCCTCCATGGTTGGTGGAAAGGTCTGGAGGTCTCAGAGAGATGCAGATATTTTCGCATCTTGTGCTCTTGGCTATAATCAGCCCATAGCCTGGGGATGTTCATGGGTGAAGTAAAGCTTTCAAAAACTTTTATAACAAATCCAAAATGTTATTACATCCTTCTACACCTCAGTATCTCTCTCAAGAAAAATCTCTGTGC
>NW_010299748.1:16267-18689 GCF_000700745.2 Antrostomus carolinensis | reverse complement strand
TGTAGGGATGTACCAACTCCGTTCCCAACCTTAAATCCGTATTAGGGATTAGCTCTCTGGCCAAAACCTGTTGCCTGAGGATTACTCACAGACAAATAGATTTTTAAAGGGTGCCCAAGTCAGCTCATATTATCCAGACTTTGTCCATCCTCAGGCAAACTCTAAAGCACTAATTCTCATCAGTTTTAGGTGGCTCAGGAAGACGCACAGCAGGACAAAAGCCCACATCAAATAAATCAGTTGCTTTTTCTTCCAGGAGATCACCAGTTGCTCCAAACCCACTTGCTTGATATCCCAAACCCACTTGCTTTGCCCAGTCCTTAGGCTGGACCGAGCATTGCTCCCCTCCATGGGATGTTTCTTATGCTCTTGTGCAAAATTCCCATTAAAAAAAAGGCTGTAACAAGTGACTTCCTTGAACATATCACACAAATCATGTTTTTATTGATTATAAAGCAGCACTGGCTCAAAAGGAAAATCCCAGGATGCTCTGTATGCAACTTGATGTAACCTTTTTATATTTATCAACTTCTCTCTTCAAATTAGTTAGATTTTTGCTTCATTAATCACATTAAAAGGCTGTTCCTGAATCTCATGCCTCTGAAGGTTGGAATTACACTTCTGATTTCTATCTTAGTTTACTTACAGCCAGTTGATTCACATCGCCACGTAAGTAACATTAGAAATATAAAAATATAAAATGGTGTTTAACAATCTGTCCAGATGGAGGACAGAGAACGAGTCAAAAATCCCTATTTTTGTTGTTAACTAAGCATACGAGGGTATATTTTACTAATAGGAATCTGCATTTCAAAAGCAGATGAGCAGCCAATAGAGATGTTAATTTACTGAAACCAAAACACTTGGTCAGTAAAGTCACGGACAATTTGTAGCCCAATAGAAACAGAAAACGTTGGAGTTAAACCCTGCTCTTGCAAAAGGCCTGATTCTTCTTCGAAGGCTCAACTCACTGGGCTGGCTGGTGAGCACTCAGGCTCTGGGACTGCCTGTCCAAGCTGAGCCCACCTCCTGCCATCTCCACCTCTTTGGACACTCGCATCTCCAAAGCATCAAAAGTCCATCATAGCATTATTCTTCGTAGCAGACCTTGAGCAGGTTGCACAGGGTGGCATCCAGGTGGGTTTGAACATCTCCAGAGATGGAGACTCCACACCCGCGCTGGGCAGCCTGTCCCAGGGCTCTGGCATCCTCACAGGAAAGAAGTTTTTCCTCATGTTTATGTGGAACTTCCTGAACTAATAACTTCCTTGACCTCCAGCCTCTGCGAGGCCGAACAGCCCATGGAGGAGTTCATCCAGTTACCCATTTTAGCATCCAGAAGGCAGCACGCTGCCTGTCTGAGCTTGGACCTACCAAAAAAAGTGAAGAGAAGGCAAAACAAATAAATCTTAGGACTGGGGAAGGGAGGATTGAAATAGAAATAGGAGGGGAGGAGAGGGAAGGATTGCAAAGAAAGCAGCAGGCTCATTCCCAGTCCTCCATGGTGCCTTCACCTTGCAGAAGAGGTTTGAGGCTTTATTTGTTCCACCAGGATCAGCTGGGCTTTCTGGACACTCACTGCTGGATTCTTGCCTTGCTCAATGCTCAGGGGAAACTAAAGCCTCTTGCAGTGACCTCAGTCTGAATTGCTTCTCGCCTCCGCAGCGCAGTCCCTGACCTTTTCCTGCCAGCTCAGCCAAGGGCACTGAGAAGCTCCCACCCGTCCTGAGACCTGGGAGCACTTCAGCAGCCACACAACTGCCACTGGTTTGGGAATTCTGCTTTCATACGCTATTCTCAGTCACTTTATTACTTTACCAGACTCTTAACTAATCAGCTTGAAATTTCCTCTGTAACATTTAAATTTAAAAAAAAAAATAAAAAGGAAAGAAACTGGCTAAAATATTCCAGCTGCTCAAAAAAGAGACATTAAAAAATACATTCTATTCCTCATTTTAAAAGCAAGACAATGGTTTCCTTTGCTGTGAACATCAGCAGTCCAGCTTTCAAATCCCAGTGTGAGGCTCAGAGGGGGTCAAGGATTTGCTCTTCTCCCCCTGTGAAATTTGCCTGTGTTGGGACAGAGCATGAGCTGCTGGCAGCCAGCTCTGCATTGGGCTGGAGAATTCCCAATGGGCAGCAGTTGATTTTGTTCTTTTAAGTTGCACCCATCAGACAAACCATGGCTGGGTCATGAATAGACATCACTCCCACTGCACATTAAAGTATTTGGGGAGGGGGGGAAACCATCTTTTTGGGATGACTTCCAACAGGATGCTTGGAAATTGTGGAATAGCTGCTATTGCTATTGCCTCTTCATGAAGCCATCTGCTGAGCATACACAAATGTGAGCTGGTGAATTCAATATCATAGATTTTATGAAAAATCCAGTCGGTATATGGAGTTGGACAGAAGCTGTTAA